>NC_046154.1:142505609-142700086 GCF_011064425.1 Rattus rattus | reverse complement strand
GTGTGTGTGTGTGAGAGAGAGAGAGAGAGAGAGAGAGAGAGAGAGGAGAGAGAGAGACAGGGAGAGAGAGAAATAGCATATGTGTATGTGTTTCTATATGAAGCTGAAATTTTTCCTTCAAGAATAGTTAGAATTTTAATGTAATTGCATTGACCTGTAGATTGTTTTGCAGGATGGACTCTTTACTATGTTAATACTACTGATGCATGAACATGAAGATCTTTCCATCTTCTGACATATTCCTCATACTTCAGTATCTGAAAGTTTTAGCATACAAGTCTTTCAATGTCTTGGGTAGGGGTAACTTCAAGATATTTTACATCTTCTTTGGGGTTGTGGTGATTGTGATTTCTGGGGGTTGGGGATTTAGCTCAGTGGTAGAGCGCTTGCCTAGGGAAGCGCAAGGCCCTGGGTTCGGTCCCCATGTTTGTTGTCCTTGCAGTCACTGTGGTCACTCCCAATATATAAGCAGTGCGAAAACTCTAGGGGAGATTCCAGCTCTCACTGGGCAGCATTGCATGAGGCTTACCTATAAAAGTGATTGGATTGTTTTCATAAGCACTGCTACTGGAGCAAGATTTATGATTCAGCCACATGCTCAGAAATAACTTAAAGATGTAAATTGTTAATAACATCCACCACTTCTGTAGAGAAAAGAATTTGGAGAATATAGTTGGTTAGCAAAAGTTATGCTACAATGTGTTTGTAAGTATGGCTTTGATATAGAAAATCTTAGGGAATATCTTTATTTGAGAAAGACCCTGCAAATAGTTGAACTAGAGCTCTCCCTGAAAGGGTCAAGGAGAACAATTGCAGCCTGACTGGCATGAGGCTGATGCAACCTTCTTGCAAACTGATGAGATTAATTCTCTGTACCAAGTATGCACCATTTTGCTCTTAGCTTGCTAAGTATGATTTAATAATGAGTAGATATGACTCGAGAATCTAGAAAGAAGTATGTATAATTGATATATATAAATGCTCGATTTCTGATTTTATTTTATAGATTACTGAGATAAATAGCAAATGAGCTGATTCTTTTCTTTGTAACCTGCAATATAGTATGCTAGTAAAATAAAACTAGTAGCTGAGAAAATTATATCACGCTTTATTACTTACTCACACTTTATTAATCTCTAAACTAAGTTGCTTAGCATGTGGATGTATGTGGGTTGGGAGGAATAATTTGTTTCTCAGAGATGCGTAAATGTTTATTCATGCAAAAGTACTGAGGAATACACTTGTTTCTCAAGTAATCTCATTTACTAAGAAGGAGAAAAATGTCATTACATCCTATTTTTATATTTGACTTGAAAGAATTTATGAAATGATATGTAAAGTTTTGAGGTATATATAGTTAGTGGAACTTTGGGTGGTACTCACCAAATGTATGTTGTCATGCATGCATATATGTAATGTTTGCTTAGGGGTTTTGCTCGCTCACTGTAATGTATGTATATGTATGTATCTGTATGCTGTATGTATCTATGTATGTACATGTATGTGTGTGCACTGTATGTATAATAGTTTTAGAGAGCTTGTTGGAGCTTTGTTTCCTCCACTCTGTGTGTGTGTGTGTGTGTGTGTGTGTGTGTGTGTGTGTGTGTGTGTGAATTTATGCGAATGTGAATGTGTGTGTATGCTGGTTTTGTACAAGCACTGGACCCACTCTCTCTGTTTGGACCACTGAATACACATGCTGTCAAACTGGTATACTGCAAGTATGCACTAATAATATGGGATTGCTCTTATCTGCCCAATCCATATCAGCTATCCATTAATCTGCTGAGCAGCTGGATCACATCTTTCTCTTCACAGAGTAGTCATGTTCATAATTGTCTCAAAACTCATTCAGTGGAGACAGTATGTTGTTCAACAAATGGTGCTGCCTCAAGTGGTGGCATGTAGAAGAATGCAGTAAATTGATCCATTATTACTCTTCTTTACAAAGCTGAAGTCCAAGTATATCAAAGCACTGTACATAAAACCAGATAAACTGAGATTTAATAGAAAGTAGAAAGCAGGAGATCCTGAAACACATCGGCACAGGGGAAATTTTCCTGAACAGAATGCTAATGTTCAAAGATGAATTATAGACAGAGGATCTTATAAAATTGGAAAGCTTCTTTAAGGCAAAAAGGATACTGTCATCAGGACAAAATAGAAAACTCTGCAGATTAGAAAAATTGTTATCAACCCCTACACTTTGATAGAGGCCTAATTCTTTTCAAAAGTATACAAAGATATCAAAAGTTAGACTTCAGAAATGTACTAAACCTTATTTAAAAACAACGAGTTATAGAGTTAAAACAAATTAGTCTGGCAGTTCCTCAGAAAATCAACACTGTACTACCAGGACCTTAACTATACCATTCCTGGGAATATTCCCAAAGATGTTCCAACATATAAGACAAGGACACATGCTCCACTATGTCTACAGCAGCCTTATTTATAATAGCTAGAAGCTGAAAACAACCCACATGTCCTCAACAGAGAGGAAATGTAGGTTAAAAATGTATAATACTACACAATGTAGTATTGTTGCTACTAAAAACAATGACTTGACTGATTCAAAAGGTAAAATTGATAGTGGGAACTTAGAAAATTTCACTCTCGGTGGTAAAATTCTAGTCACAAAAGAGCACACTGTATGTACTCACCTGATAAGTGAATACTATGAGGAAAGCACCCCAGAACACCCACCCATACTGCTCTCAGACCATATGAAGCTCAAGATGATGGAAGACCAAAGAGTAAATGCTTCAGTTCTTACAAAGCGAAACAAACATAATCACTGGAGTTAGAGGGAGCTTCAGAGGGAGGAGGAGAGGAGGGAAAAGGAAGACCAGATCAGGTGCATTGAGAAGGAGTAAAGAGAAGCGTCAGGAATTTGAAAGGGAGGTAATGTGGAAGTTGGGGGATAGGGACCTGCAGAGGTTGTAGCTCATAGAAAGTCCCACATATGCCAGGATACAAAGAGAGCTCCCAGGGCTCCAGCGGAGATAACTTTAGCTCATATGCCAAACAAAGGAAGAGAGAACCCATAGTGGACCATATCGAAAGGTGTGCACAGCCCCAGGTGGAGGGATGGGGACACCCACCCATCTTTAAGATATTAACGCAGAATTGTCTCTGTTAAAAGGAAATGCAGGTATAAAGAATGGATCAGAGACAGAAGAAAAGGTCATCCAGATATATGGCTGCATGTGAGGAATCTATCCATCATCTGCAGACTTTAAAGCTCAAAAACTATTTGCTTCCAGGAATTATTTAAAATTTTTATATTTGAGAAATATCAGTCTGCATATTTTATCACATTCCCATTTGATTCTAAAAATCTTCTGTAGTCCTACCCTCTTCCCTACCCACCCAAATTCATATCTAAATCTGAAAATAAAACTAAACAAACACCGAAGAAAGAGAAAACAGCCAGACAGCTGAGTAAATTTGTTTTAGACAACTGAGTCAGTATACAGAGATTTAAAAGGTAACAAAGACTGATCTGATACTGACACTGAATAATGGGCCTGAATTACTTGTAGTATCTGAAAGATAAATTTTCCAGCAATCTTAACGTGCATAGTAAACATGAAGGGCACAATGACGACCATGTAAGGCACCATAGGCCTCAAAATATTCAAGAGTACCATCATATATTTTCAAATATATATATATATATATATATATATATATATATGAGTCTACCTCGATGAATTATGTTAACACGTCAGTGTCTATTATATACATAGGATATACAAACGAGGGCATCTTTGTCGTCTAGAAACTTTCTAAAAATTCTTTTTCTTTGTGCTCAACATCGGCAGCCAGTGATGTTAAGGTTTCTGTCTTTGTTAGGGTTTTATTGCTCTGGACAGACATCATGGTCAGTGACAAAATTTTATAAAGGACAAGATTTAAATGGGCCTGGCTTACAGTGTTCCAGAGGTTCAGTCCATTATCATCAAGGCAGGAGCATGGCAGCATCACAGCATCAAGACAGGTGCCAGAGGAGCTGAGTTCTACATCTTCACCCAAAAGAAGCCAGGGACTGACTTAGGATCCTAGGAAGAGCTAGCGGGAGGGTCTCCAAGTCCACCCCACAGTGACATACTTCCTCCAACAAGGCCACACCTTCTAATAGTGCCACTCCCTGGGCCAAGCATATGTAAAACATCACAGTTCCTTGCAAGGCATCAGCAAGGCTCCATTGGACTTTGAACAAATGCAGTTGGTAATCATGAACACCAGGAGTGTCTATCCACATAAGGTGTTTTGGTTTTAATGTCTATCAGTTGATCTTCTTAGCGTGGCTTTTGTAGATGCTTAATAAAAGCACAAATTTCTGAAATATGGATGAGTGGGAGATTAGTTGCCATGTACCGTTAATAAAAGGTCCTACAAAACATCTCATTTAATAGAAAATCATTTTGTTCTCATTTCTCTGATCATAGAGAAGAACGAGTTTGATTTGCATGCCTAGAAAGTAGTAAACGAATCTTGAGTTTTCATAACCCTGAAAGCCTGAAGAAACCCTCATGTTCTGAATCAGACCAAAACCATAATGTCCATTCATGAGGAATTAGAAGACAGTGGTATGCCACCACTTTTCACTAAGACACACACTGTGTGGTGGTAGTGACAATACTATTTACGACATGGCATCTCCGCTTTCTGTGTCAGATACTGATGCTAAATATAATCCTCAGTGCTTCTTGGAATGCTGAGCTATGGCTTCACAAATTTCTTTGAGTGAGGGAAAGAACATAGGAGAATCTGTATCCCTTTGGGAGTTTCGAGTGAGGCCATAATAACTGGATTAATTGAATTATGAAGTTGGTATTTTACTTACGGAGCTATGCATAGTGACTTGGATATGAGAAAGGCGACTTGTTATAAAGGCTAATTAAGGTTGGAGCCAAGTTAGTGACAAAAGTCTCTGAATAGTACAGTTGTATCTCAGTGTGGGGTATATGTGCCTGCATTTCGTGAAATCTTTACTCATCACATAGATAATCAAACTTGATAGGAGAGATTTATTATTGAACACAATTTTGTAGGGTATGAGGAGAGCACCGTGTAGAAGCTTCTCTCAGGAATGGTATATAGGACCCACCTGCTCAGAGGATCCAAGGTGGTGATATGTTTGACAACACAGTCATCAGGAGCGAGCCACTTCCTCAGCGATGATGCTCCCCAAATTCATCTGTATTAGACTTGGTAGAGACTCCACTTCTTCTGAGGGTGTGGACCTTCTGTCGCTAGGGACTTTGAACATGATGCTCTGCACAGAGCCTCAGTCACACATTCCTTATTCTGCAGCTTGGTGTGGATAGACATGTGGTGACTGGCTAATGTGAACCACTGGCCATTGCACCCAAAGGCTACACCATTAACATACCTGGTCGAGCATATCAGCCAGCACAGGACAACATTTTTGTTGCTGGTGGATGTTATGTAAAGAGTCGAGCCTCTCCAGAATATGAAAACCATCCTTGCCACAATACTTTTCTACTATGTTAAGGCTACAACTTCAGTGTTTCCAGAAGAGAGCTGTCTCATATTCACCTGATGCTATGTAGTACAAAGCGAGAATTCATCCACTAGTATTTCTCCCAAGTCGAAGCATGTGAACCCAGCAGCAGGGACTGAGATTTGAGGCTATGGATTGTTCTTAGAATACCAGAAATACCAGGCAAGGAGGTAGCCCCATGAGAGAGATATACCATAGATATCCATTTTAAACTGTGCCTATTTAAGTCTTCCAAAAGACACTCGCGATTTGCAGCCATAATTTGCAATTAAAAGCAGGGACTCAAGGAGGAAGCTACAACCTAGACGAAAAGAAAGAAAGTCTATAATTGTTTTGCAACAAAACAAGAAAAGAAAAGTGCAAATATAACTCTCACATCCAAAACATGAATATAACAGGGAAGCAAACTAAATCACGCTCATTCCCTTACTCTCCTCAGCGCCAATGGACTCAATTCCTGATCAAAAGGCACAGAACCAAACTATTTGCTGCGCTTCAGGAAACACACCTGCGAGAGAGACAGAGACAGACACTACTCAGGGCAGGTGGAGAATCTTTCCACAAATGGTCTGAAGAAAGCAAGCTGAGTAGCCATTTTAATATCAAATAAAATTAACTTTTCAACTAGCTCATCAAAAAGATAGAGGTGCACTTCGTATTCATCAAAGGATCCACCAAGATGAATCTCCCCACGTTACAAATAATATCTAACGCATACGAGGCACCACGTATGTAAAAGAAACCTTACTGAAGCTCAAAACACACATTGCACATCACACAACAATGGTAGGAGATTTTCAACACACGCACTCTCATGCACTTGGACAGATCATGTGGAAACAGTAAAATTAAACAGAGGCGTAGACAGACTGAGTAGTCATGAAACCAAATGGACTTTACACATATTTATAGAAATACACTCTATTCTAAAAGCCAAAAGGATATACCTTTCTTCTCAGCTCCTCATGGTACTTTTCTCAAAAATTGACCAGCAGTAATTGGTCCAAAAACTGGCCTTCAACAGGTACGTAGAAAGATAGAAATAAACCCATGCGCATGCTATCGTGACCACCACGTGCCCATTAAAACTGGTCTTCAACACAATAAAGGGAAGAATGCCCACATACATGGAAGTTGATCAATGCCTACTCAATGATAACCTGGTCAAAGAAGAAATAAAGAAAGAAATTAAAAACTTTTTAGAATTTAATGAAAATGAAGGTACAACATACCCAAAACTTATGGGACACAATGAAAGCCGTGCTAAGAGGAAAACTCATAGCACTGAGTGCCTGCAGAAAGAATCGGCAGCTTGACAGCACACCTAAAAGCTCTAGAACAAAAAGAAGCAAACACACCCAGAAGGAGTAGAAGTCAGGAAATAATCAAACTCAGAGCTGAAATCAACCAAGTAGAAACAAAAAGGACCATAGAAAGAATCAACAGAACCAAAAGTTGGTTCTTGAGAAAATCAACAAGAGGTAGATAAACTTATGCCAGACTAACGGAGGACACCCGAGAGACTGTGTCCCAAGTAACAGACTGAAAATGAAAGGGATATAGGAGACAACAGAGGCGAGGAAATTCAAGGCATCATCAGATCCTGCTATACCTATATTCAACAAAACTTGAAAATCTGGAGGAAAGGGACAATTTCCTGGAAGTAGATACCAGGTTCTGAAAGTTAAATCAGGAACATGATAAACCATTTAAGAAACAATGCCACCAACTCCTAAAGAAATAGAAGCAGCCAACAGTCTCCAACCAAAAAGAGCCCAGGTCCAGATGGGTTCAGTGCAGAAATCTATCAGTTCTTCATAGAAGACCTCATACCAATACTATCCAAACTATTCCACGAAATTGAAAGAGATGGAGCACTACTGAATACCTTCTATGAAGCCACAATTACTCTTATACCTAAACCACACAAAGACCCAACAAAGAAAGAGAACTTCAGACCAATTTCCCTCATGAATATCGGCGCTTATACTCAATAAAATACTGGCAAACCTCGTCCAAGAGCACATCAGCACAATCATCCACCACAGATCAAGTAGGCTTCATCCCAGGCGAATACGCAGGGATGGTTTCATGCCATGAAAACCATCAACGTGATCCATTTTATAAACAAACTGAAAGAACAAAACCAAATGATCATTTCATTAGATGCTGGGAAAGCATTTGACAAAATTCAACACCCCTTCATGATAAAAGTCCTGGAAAGAATAGGAATTCAAGGCCCATACCTTACATATAGTAAGCCACATATACATCAAACCAGTAGCTAACAGCTGAAAACTAAAATGTGAGAAAGCTTGAGATCAGTCCCACTAAAATCAAGGGGACTAGAAACAAGGCTGCCACTCTCTCCCTACTTATTCAATATAGTTCTTGAAGTTCTAGCCAGAACAGTGGAGACTTACAAAAAGGAGATCAAGGGGATACAGATCGGAAAAGAAGAAGTCAAAATATCACTATTTGCAGATGATATGATAGTATAATTAAGTGATGCCAAAAGTTCCAACAAAGAACTACTAAAGCTGATAAACAACTTCAGCAAAAGTGGCTGTGGTGTAAGTACTCTCAAATAAATCCAGTATCTCCTTTCCCACCTAAACAAAGAGAGAGAGCCGAGATTTAGAAAGCGAGCATCTTTCTTAATAGACCCAACAATATAAAGTACCCTCGTGTGTGACTCTAAACAAGCAAGTAAAAGATCTGTACAATAAGAACTTCAAGACTCTGAAGAAAAGAGATTGAAGAAGATCTCTAGAAGATGGAAAGATCTCCCCATGCTCAAGTGGATATGGCAGGATTAATAGTAGATGGCCATTTACTAAAGCGTATCTACAGATTCAATGCAAACCTCATCAAAATACCAATCCATTTCTTCAAAGAGTTAGACAGAACAATTTGTATATATTCATCGAACTAACAAGAAAGAAGCCAGGATAGCTGCAAAACTATCCTCCAACAATAGGACTTTCAGAAGTCACTATCCCTGAACTCAAGCAGCATTAGTGAGCAACAGTGATAAAACTGCAAAGCCATGGTATTTGATGCAGAGACAGAGCAGACAGACTCAGAATGGAGACAGAATTGAAGATCCAGAAATGAAACTCACTTACACGCTATGGGCTTGATAGCCAGAAGATTGAAACCGTCAAAATGGAGATAGAGCATTTTCAGCATGGTAGCGTGATTCATACTGGAGTCCAACATGCATTCCTGAAATTCAGACTTGATCCAGGCTTATCACCCTGTACAAAGCTTAAGTCCAATTGGATCAAGGACCTCCACATCAAACTAGATACACTCAAACAAATAGAAGAAAAAGTAGGGCAGCATCTCGAACACATGGACACTGATAAAATCTTCCTGAACAAAACACCAATGGCTTATGCTCTAAGATGATAGTCAAAATAAATGAGGATCTCATAAAACACCAAAGCTACTGTAAGAGCAAAGAGAGACACTGTAGTTGGGGACAAAACGGCAGCAACGAATTGGGAAAAGATCTTTACCAATCCTACAACGAATAAGACTTATATCAAAAATATACAAAAGAACTCAAGAAGTTAGGACTGCAAGGGAGACAAATAACCCTATTAAAAATGAGTTCAGAGCTAAACAAAGAATTCACAGCTGAGGAATGCCGAATGGCTGAGAAACACCTAAAGAAATGTTCAACATCTTTAGTCATCAGGGAAATGCAAATCAAAACAACCCTGAGATTTCACCTCACACCAGTGAGAATGGCTAAGATCAAAAACTCAGGTGACAGCAGATGCTGGCGAGGATGTGGAGAAAGAGGAACACACCTCCATTGTTGGTAGGATTACAGATTGGTACAACCATTCTGGAAATCAGTCTGGAGGTTCCTCAGAAAATTAGACATTGCACTACCTGAGGACCCAGCTATACCTCTCTTGGGCATATACCCAAAGATGCTCCAACATATAACAAAGACACATGCTCCATTATGCTCATAACAGCCATATTTATAATTGCCAGAAGCTGGAAAGAACCCAGATGCCCTTCAACAGAGGAATGGATACAGAAAATATGGTACATCTACACAATGGAATATTACTCAGCTATCAAAAACAACGACTTTATGAAATTCGTAGGCAAATGGTTGGAACTGGAAAATATCATCCTGAGTGAGCTAACCCAATCACAGAAAGACACACATGGTATGCACTCATTGATAAGTGGATATTAGCCCAAATGCTTGAATTACCCTAGATGCCTAGAACAAATGAAACTCAAGACGGATGATCAAAATGTGAATGCTTCACTCCTTTAAAAGGGGAACAAGAATACCCTTGGCAGGGAAGAGAGAGGCAAAGATTAAAACAGAGACTGAAGGGACACCCATTCAGAGCCTGCCTCACATGTGGCCCATACATACAGCCACCAAATTAGACAAGATGGATGGTATAAGAAGTGCAGGCAGACAGGAACTGGATATAGATCTCCTGAGAGACACAGCCAGAATACAGCAAATACATAGGTGAATGCCAGCAGCAAACCACTGAACTGAGAACAGGACCCGTTGAAGGAACAACCAGAGAAAGAACTGGAAGAGCTTGAAGGAGCTGAGGCCCCATATGTACAGCAATGCCAACCAACCAGAGCTTCCAGGACTAAGCCACTACCTAAAAGACTTTACATGGACTGACCCTGGGCTCCAACCTCCAGGTAGCAATGAATATCCTAGTAAGGGCACCAGTGGAAGGGGGAGCCTTTGGTCCTGCTAAGGCTGGACCCCCAGTGATTGGGATTCTTTGGAGGAGGGTGGTAATGGGGAGGAGCATGCATATAGAAGGGAGGGAGGGTTAGGGGATGTTGGCCTGGAAACTAGGAAAGGGAATAACACCTCAAAACATACATAAGAAGTACTCAAGTTAATATTAGAACACCCAAGTAAAAATGATGAGAGAAAAACAAAGTAGGACTCCAAAAGTTAATTATTGGTATGCATACTTGTGATTCTAGGGTATTACTCTACAGTGAAATCCTCAATGTAAAGGAATAGACTTGCATATAATATCACGAATCATATTTACAAAAGTATTATGTAATTGTTGAGTGAGGTTCCTTTAAAGTATTGGAAAACCCTTGGAAGAGTCTGAGGCCTTTGGTGTAGCCATGATCCTCTATATCAGCTGTTCAGGGTCACTACATACGTCGTCAAGTCAATCACACAGACATTTTACGAAATTTTAACCACGCTTGCAAATTGCGCACATCTCTCTGACCGTCTCACACCCTAGATCTGAGGTATATGAGTTTGGAAATTCACGTGATTTGCAGAAAGCCTGGATTAGACAATCTTTAAAAAGATTTCACATGTTCATTTTAATTCTAGCTGTCGATCCTGAGATTTTCTCTCTCTCAGATCCAACTCTTCCCCACTCCCAAATGAGACCTTCCTTCTCTCTCTTTCACAAAGGCTACCTACAGAGAGTCTATCGCTACCAGCTCTAGTGGGATATTTATGTGTATGTAACTTATCTCTCTACCTGGGTCTAGAGACTGTTATTTGATTGGTCGTTTATTTAGTGGCTAATATTGGTTTACAAGCTTGAGTAAATATTACATTTTCTTTCTAGAAAATGGGTTACCTTATACTAGGAAAGTTTTTCTTTTTAGTTCCACCGCATTTGCCCTGCAAACTTTTATAATGTCATAATATAGATCATTAACTCACTTTGTTCAACTGTATCCCCATCTTCATCTGATCTTTTAATATTGACTGAGGATACAATTTACTTATGTGGTGAACAGAACATGAATAAACATGTTTGAGCAGTGTCTGTGTGCTAGCTTAGAGCATGCTTTTGATGTCCAAAGAGTGGATTTATCTGTGTTCTGAGAATAAGACATCAGATTTCCATATTGGCTATACAAACTAGTAGCTCGAGCAGGTTTTTCCCCTTATTTCACTCTCCCAAGATGAGCTTTTATTTTGTCTTATTGATCCTGGACATTTCTGTTAGGTAGAGATGGAATCACATTAGATTTAATGACTCGCAGTTTCTCTCATGGCTGAAAGATGGTGAACATTATATACACTTCTAAGCCATTTGAGTTTCATCTATTAAGAACTCTTTGTTTAGATTTGAACCCCATTTTAAATCATTTGGAGGGTTCTGTATATCTATATTTTTGCATCTAACATCTGAGGGGTGGTATGGCTATCCAGATTAGTGGAAATTTCTAAAATTCATCTTAATGAAACTTTCAAATAATTAGAGACACAAAGTCCTAACTTACTATCTTCTGTACTCAAATGAAGTTTTGAGTACTGTGACTAGGTTACATACAATTGAGTTGGCTAGCAAAATAATCCCATGGGAATCCTCAACAATACATGCTGCTTGCAAAACAATAGGTTACCCACCACAAACTTACGTAAATCCCCAATGCTATATACTACACTCACAACACACGTGAACATGGAAGGTTGAACTGGGATCTGCCTTAGAACTTTCCTCTCCAATTTCTAGTGTCCTTGGTATGGGAAGAATTACACTCCAGAGCACTAGATGAGGAAACATGAACACCAACCCAACTATAAATATTTGATCTACAAGGGTATCCTGCTTACATGATATTTTATGGTAATGGTGGCACAAAACTTTTAGAGTTACAAAAGCAATATGACTTAAGGTCCATTATATGTTATAGAACTCATTTCTGGGGCTGTAGGGGTGACCAAAGACCCTAAGACTTGAAAGAGAGTCCAGGCATCTATGGTAAAACCTTATACTACTGCTCTTAAAAGTATTAATAAAATGACTCCTATTGATATTCTGCTTTATGTATAGATCAGTGTTTTGATCAGCTATCATCAGAAAAAGATTCCTGCACGCGCAGATGGGGACAAATAGAGAGATCTCGACATTATGAGGGGGACAAATGTAGAGATCCACATCGACAGAGAGAGAGAGAGAGAGAGAGAGAGAGAGAGAGAGATAAGAAGAGAGAACTGTAAATGGGATGTCTTTATCAAATCCTTCCCCTCAGATGTCAAGAAACCCTGTGGAATAGTAGGCAGAAAGTATGAGCCTATAGGTGAAAAAATCTTTGGATAATTTAAGGACAATATGCATATTTAGAGACTTTGAATATTTTACAGGGGAAAAACATTTGAAATGTCTGATTTTTTACAGTGTGAGAATTTTTAAAAGATGAATATTTTCATATTTTGATAGTAATACTAATATGAGATCTTGTGGATAAACAACAAAGGTTATAGTTTAATGTAAAAGAATGTTCATGGGGACAGAAACTAGAATTCTATAAATCATGAAGTACAAATTCTATCTGTAGAACACTAATGAGATATGGTATAGGTAACTCAGTGGGTATGAATGGTGTGTTCTCAAAGGAGGAGACAAATAGTGACTATAGATATTTTGCATTTGATAATGTCAGGAAATATTGAATAGGTCTATTGATACAAATAAGTCACCAGGCTCTGCCTGAATATCTTGAAAATCCTTGGTAATATAAGAAAATAGTAATTTATAAACAGAATTAATGCATCAAGCCAATAACAGTCTTTATTTTATCTGCAATTACATCTAGCTAGGTGGGAAATTTAAATATAGATTTATTAGAAATTAAAACATTATAAAGATTGGGAATATTAGGCTTAAGCCACTGTGTTTCCGTTACTCATATTCAGGCTTTTAACTATATTTCATGGGGAGGTGATAGTCCAAAGTTTCACAAGTGCAAATGACTGAATCCTACCAAAGGCACTCCAATCGGAGAGGATGCCTGATGTGACCTCCAAGGCTAGTGGTTAGGTAGATCAAAGTAGGGCAATTAGTTTGGGAATTAGTTAATAGATTATATCATAATATCAAATAACAGGTAAATGCTATTTGTTTGAAAGGGGAAAAGTTACCTGAAATATCTGTGTCCTGTGTCCTAATACGTAAAATCATCAGAAATAATTGGATATTTTATGGGCTTCAGTAGAGCACCAGAACAGAATTGAAACAATTATTCCTGGGTCCCTAGGGGTAGGAGGGATGCAGTTGCCATTGTCAGAGTTCAGGAAACTTAGTGTTTGTATGTGTGTGTGTGTGCGTGTGTGTGTGTGTGTGTTTTTGTGTGTGTGTGTTGTGTGTGTGTGTTATGTGTGTGTGTCATAGCCTATAGCTAATATAATAATAATAATAATAATAATAATAATAATAATATTTTTCAAGTTTATTCTCTTTACTGGAATGTTCTATAACCAGTGCAGAGTCAGAATCTTTAATTTCAGTGGTAGTCACATGTTTTATGTGAAAAGGCAGTACCCTAAAAACAATATTTCATCTTTGAACACGGACTTTTCTTAAGAAAAATATCTGATGATAAAATTGCATTAATACCAGTCCATTGTAGAGTTAGATTTCCTAAAAATGATGTTAAAGGAAAAAAAAAGGGGGGGGGATCATGAAATTGGTCTTTTGAAACCCAGCCTCTCTAACCTTTACCAAAGGAAGGGGAAGTAAATGTCTTTAACAATTAGGTCTTGAAATGCTTTCTTAAAATCAAAAATTCCATAACAAGTTGGTGAGGAAGTCTTGAGCTTATTGTTTAGAAAGGAGAATATTATACAGGCCTCTACTTCATGGTACTTCTCTTGGGACACTAAAGGAAAGAGCTTAAATATCAGGTGTGTTGGCTAGACCCTCACTGCTGCAATACTGCTCTCACTTTATAGCCTGAAGTTGCTGTTTATCATCTCTGGGCTGCTGCCCTCAGATTATAAAAGAAGATACCATGAAAAGTTCCTATTTCTTTAATCTGCTTTCCTTATTTAGCAGATGATTTTCCTAGGAAAAAGTTTAGCCTGACAATTATATGTTTCTAATAAACCTTTGAAATCCTCTAAACTCCTAAATTTATTTATAGTCATGAAGGGTGATAGGTCCTCAGTGAACAATGCCTAAAGACAAGCACAGATTTCTCCTTTGCTTCTTTTGACTCTTTCCTGATATACTTCTTTCACAGTCTTCATCTCACACTTTAGAACTCAAATATGTAATTATGTAAACGCTACGCTTCTTGCTGTGCTGCTTTATTTTAGTAAATTGTGGTTTTAATAAGAAATTTATGACTTAATCATTCCATGCTATTAGAAAATACATAGAGATGGGAAATGAACTAAAAGATTCAGTCAAGAAACACTCCAAAACAATAATCAAATGGAGTCGAGTCATTTGCCATCCTTAACTACATTCATAACCTTAAAGAATACAAAAATTTAGTGTTCTGGTTATTATAGAGATTTGACTTCTGCACTGACAGATTGAGCCGGGAATGGTTTGTTACTGGTCATCTCTAATACTACACTGGCATGGAAAGTAAATGGACAAATTGGAGACAACATGGTACTGAAGAAGCAAACAGCAGGACAGATTTCATCTTGCTCTCTAAACTCTATTTTAATCTGCTGCCCTTCGAGAAAGCTGCTGTTCTTGGAAAAAAGCTGTGGATCTTGAATAAAGGTGCTGCCCTTGGAGTGATATGGTCCCCACCCTTGGGCTCTGGAAAAGAGACCACCAAATATCAGAGCAGTTAGAAATAGACACCAACAGCTGTGCCCAGCTTGTAGCACAATAACAAGATGAGTTAATCATTCCCAGGTCAAGATGCCCCTTTTTAGATATGTGTTCTCTCCTTGTGGCCTGAACAAATGCTATCAAGTTTGAAGGATAACATTCCTTTACCCATTTATGTAATCATGTAACACCAAGGCTTGAAGGCCCCTGCTTTCCAATTTTTCCTATATAAACACTCAGCCCGAGACTGGGGCATCACTTCCCTAACCTGTTATGCAGGAGTTTGTGACCAAAGCCTGATCTCGAATAAAAACTGGCATGTGCACTTAAATCAGAGTTGTGGTCCCTGGTGGTCTCTTGGGGTTCTCGTTATACTGGGCATGACATTGGGCTGATGCTCCATGATCCTCAAGAACTGAGGACCTCATTGACCCAGAGTCTAGTTCTGTCCAATGAGTGTTGAGTGTTCTGACATTGTCACCGGTCTGTTCTTTCATTTTTGAGGAAGATCTTTGAGTGTAAGCTTTCAAGAGTGGCTAAGAGTGGATGCACTGGAGTGTCTCTGCTATAGGGGACCAGGTGATGTTGCCAACACGAGAGATAGCGTATCATCACTCAAGTGTGTTCACTCGCAGTGGGATTTTGTGGAGGAAGAAGAGGCTCACTATTGGTCACTTTCCTTCCAAGGACTGCCTTTGTTTCTGAGTGAGAGTCATGAGTCTGAGTTTTGGAGTTCACTTCTGGTTTTGAGTTGCTGCACAGCTGCATATGTGCATATTGTGTTTACTGTGTTTTTGTGTGATATTTGAGTTTCTATTTTTCTATAGTACTTTGCAGACACTATAGAGACAAACTAATTCTCATCCTCTCCAATATCATTTAGCTCCCATTTTAAGTCGGGACCAAAGCAACCACTCTGTAACTGTGAAAACAGAGAAAATGACCACTTACTGCAATTCAGTGTGGCCAACTTTCGATGTTGGCTGGTCCTTGAGACGGAACCCATCTCCCATTGTGTTGATGGTGAGACAAGGTGTTACAAAAGGCTCAAGGCACCTGATCAAGACCCCAAATAGTAGTTCAGAAGAAGATTTAGTTTACTGCCCACCACCTTAAGGTTAAGTCTTTCCTCTTTCCCCCTGTTGATGTTTCCTCAACAACAGGAGTAGTGATCCTTGTGAAGGGGAGAATGGAAGTGGATGCTCCTAAACCCCACAACTGCTCTTTTAACCTATATCTTACAGGATAGAACACCTGAGGAACTTGCCTTCTAGTTCCTTTTGTTCCTCTGCTGCTAAAGGAGGTCCCAACATGATCCCCACCCCAGGTCAGCACCACTACCTCTTCCGGCTCTGGTGGGGTTGACCTCAGGAATGAAAGGGCAGCCTTCACAGGGAATGAGGAATAGGGATATGGTGTCCCCTGAAGTTGTAAAGCTAATTAGATTCACTGTTTTACCTCTGTGGACAGTGGGGCCAATCCCAATTTCAGCCAGAGATCAGCTTCACCATTACTGGCCTTTGCTACAGCTGACCTTTATAATTGGAAGAAGGAAAATGCATGATTCTCCAACAACTTTAAAGAGCTCATTGGTTTCTTAGACATCTTCCTTTCCTCATCAACCTGCCAGGATGACTGTCAAAAGCTTTTGAAGATTCTTTTACTAGGGAAAAAAAGAGTGCATCATTGGAGCTGAAATTCCAGGAGATAATGGCACACCAACAGACAACAAGCCAATAATTGATGATAGATTTCCCCTCAGGAGACATATCCTGGACTACAAACAAAAGATGAAGGTGAGGTATTTCTGGGTCTACTGACAGACTCAGTAGCAGGTCTCAGAGTAACCATTCATTAGCCCACTAATTTGACCAAAGTTTATAGTGTTAGGCAGGAGACTAATGAAATCAGCAGTATTTCTTGAAGGATCATGGGCCTATCTGCCATTATAAGTACCTAGACCTTAAGGAGGCAGGGAATTCTAATACAATGGCCTTGGATTTTATCAATCCATTGGCAACAGACATTAAAGAAAGTTACAGAACAGCCTAAGTTTTAAAAAGTCCTTAGGGATTTAATAAAATTGCAGAGAAGGAGTAACTAATAAGAAACTAAAGATATATAAACCCTAAGCTCCTAGACACAAGCATCACTTTCCTAACCTGTTATGCAGAGAGAGATGTGACCAGTCTAATTTGGTCGAGATTCTCATGTGTACTTATGTCAGAGTTGTGGTCCTCGGGGGTCACTTTGGAGGGTCTTGAGAATGGGCATAGCAGTACTTGATATTAAGTGAGGCGAGGTATCCTATAAATGAGGGATGTTTTGCAACATAGCACCCTGTCATTTCAGATGACTCTACCATAGTTGTGACTGAATGGATATTTTTGTTGTCCAGGTGATGTATGTAAGCTCTCATTCTGTGATCATACACACACACACACACACACACACACACACACACACACACACACACACACACATACACAGGGGCACATGCACACACAAACCAAAAATATATTGCAGACTCAAGCAGCAGGTCCCCTGTGGTCCAGACACCACATGGATCTGAAGGGACCCGATCAAAAACTCTCTGCACCCAAATCCCGTGGGAGAGAGAGCTAAACCTTCAGAGAGGCAGATACTCCTGAGAAGGAGAAGAGACTACACTCTGCCCACATTTCTGACTCCAGAGGAAAACACCTAATGCCATCTGGGACCCTGGTGCATGGGTGCCCCGGGAAAAGGTGGTGCAGGCCCTCCTGGTTGCAGCCCTCATGGAGAGCTCAAAAGCAGCCGCCCAGGAGCCACTTCAGCCAGAGGTAAGATCAACTTTTCTGCTCCAAGCGAGCTACAACACAAGTGAACAAATAGAAGCACTTAAAGAGGAAACACAAAAATCCCTTAAAGAATCCCTTAAAGAATTACAGGAAAACACATACAGGTAAATTTCAAAACCATTCAGGATTTAGAAATGGAAATAGAAACAATAAAGAAAATACAAACGGAGACAATGCTGGAGATAGAAAACCTAGGGAGGAGACCAGGAGTCACAGATTCAGGCAAGCATCACCAAAAGAAGACAAGAGATGGAAGAGAGAATCTCAGGGGCAGAAGATACCATAGAAAACATGGACACAAACAAAGATAGAACATCAAAGACAATGTAAAATGCAAAAAGCTTCTAGCACAAAACATCCAGGAAATCCAGGACACAATAAGAAGATCAAACCTTAAGATAATTGATATAAAAGAGAGTTAAGACTCCCAATTAAAGGGCCAGTAAATATCTTCAAAAAATTATAGAAGAAAACTTCCCTAACCTAAAGAAAGAGATACCCATAATCATACAAGAAGCCTACAGAAATCCAAATAGATTAGACCAGAAAAGAAATTCTTCCCATCATATAACAATCAAAACACCAAATGCAGAAAACAAAGAAAGAATTTTTAAAGCAGTAAGGGAAAAATAACATATAAAGGCACACCTATATGAAATACACCAGACTTCTCATCAGGGAATATGAAAGCCAGAAGACCCTGGGCAGATTCTATGCAGACTCTAAGAGAACATAAATGCCAGTCTAGTCTACTATATCCAAAAAAAAAAAAAAAAAAAAAACAAACAAAAAAAAAAACCTCTCAATTAACATAGATGGAGAAACCCAAATATTCCAAGCCAAAGCCAAATTTACACAATATCTTTCTACAAATTCAGCCCTACAAAGGATAATAAATGGAAAACTCCAATACAAAAAGGTCAAAAAGATACCTTAAAAAAAACAAGAAAGTAATCTCCTTGTAAGAACACCAAAAGAAGAGAGACACATAAATAGAATACCAACTCTTAACAACAACAACAATAACAAGAAAATGAACAGGAAGCAACAATCAATACTCCTTAATATCTCCTAATATCAGTGGATTCAATTCCTCAATAAAAAGACATATACAAACAGACTAGATATGTAAAGAGGACCCAGCATTTTCTTGCATGCAGGAAACACATCTCAGAGACAATGACAGACACTATCTCAGAGTAAAAGGCTAGAAAACAAGTTTCCTAGCAAATGGTGGAAAGAAGCTGGATTAGTAATTCTAATATTGAATAAACTCAACTGTCAACCAAAAGTCATCAAAAAAGATAAGAAAGGACACTTCATACTGATCAAAGGAAAAATCTACCAAGATGAACTCTCAATCCTAAGTATCTATGCTACAAATTCAAGAACACCTATATTCATAAAAGAAACCATACTAAAGCTCAAATCACACATTGCACCTCACACAATAATAGTAGGAGATTTCAACACCCCACTCTCATAAAAGCACATAACATGGAAATGGAAACTAAACAGAGATATAGGGACACTAGCAGAAGGTATGAACCAAACAGACTTTACAGATAGTTATAGAACATTTCAACCTAAAAAAAAAGAATATACCTTCTGTTCAATACCCCACGGTGCCTTCTTCAAAATTGACCATATAATTGGACACAAAACAGGCCTCAACAGATACAGGAATATAGAAATAATCCCATGCATCCTGTCAGATCACCAGGAACTAAGGCTGATCTTCAATAAAAACAAAAATGAGAGAAAGCCCACATATACATAAAAGTGAATAATGTTTTATTCAATGATAACTTGGTCAAGGAAGAAATAAAGAAAGAAATTAAAACTGTTTTAAAATTAAATGAAAATCAAGGTACAGCACACCCAAACTTATGGGACACAATGAAATCACTGCTAAGAGGAAAAATCGTAGCTCTGAGTACCTCCAAAAAGAAACAGGTGAGAGCACACATTAACAGTTAGACGGCACACATAAAACCTCTAGAACAAAAAGACACAAATACACCCAGGAGGAGTAGAAGGCAGGAAACAATCAAACTCAGGGCTAAAAAAATCAACCAAGTAGAACCAAAAAGGACTATACAGAGAATCAACAAAACCAAGAGCTGGTTCTTTGAGAAAATCAACAAGATAGATAAACCCTTAGCCAGACTAACCAGGGGGCACAGAGAGAGTATGCAAATTACAAAAATCAGAAATGAAAAGGAGACATAAAACAAAATCTAAGGAAATTCAAAAAGTCATCAGATCCTACTATAAAAAATCTATATTCCACAAAACTTGAAAATCTGGATGAAATGGATAATTTTCTACACAAATACCAGGTACCAAAGTTAAATAATGATCAGAGAAAACATCGAAACAACCCTATATCTCCTAAAGAAATAGAAGCAGTTATTAAATGTCTCCCAACCCAAAAGAGCCCAGGACCAGATGAGTTTAGTGCAGAATTCTATCAGACCTTCAGAGAAGACTTCATACAAATACTGTCTAAATTATTCCAGAAAATAGAAATAGATGGAGCACTACCCAATGCCTTGTATGAAGCGACAATTACATTTATACCTAAACTACACTCTACAAAGAAAAAGAACTTCAGACCAATTTCCCTTATGAATATCGATGCAAAAATATTCACTAAAATTCTCATAAACAGGATCCAAGACCACATCAAAATAATCATTCATCATGATCAAGTAGGCTTCATCCCAGAGATACACGGATAGTTCAATATATGAAAATCTCAACGAAATCCACTATATAAACAAACTCAAAGAGAAAAACCACATGCTCATTTTATTAGATATTAGAAAGCATTTGATGAAATTTAACACCCCTTCATTATATACATCCTGGAAAGAACAGGATTTCAAGGCCCATACACAAACATAGTAAAAGCAATGTATAGCAAACTAGTAGCTAACATTAAAATAAATGAACAGGAACTTGAAGCAATCCCACTGAAATCAAGGACTAGACAAGGCTGCTCACTCTCTCCCTACTTATGCAATATAGTACTCAAAATCCTTCCCAGAGCAATCAGACAACAAGAGGAGGTCAAGAGGATACAAATTGGACAGGAAAAAGTCAAAATATCACTATTTGCAGATGATATGATAGTATAATTAAGTGACCCCAAAAGTTCCATCAATGAACTACTTAGACTCATGAAAAACTTCAGCAAAGTGGCTGGTTAGAAAACTAAATCAAACAAATCAGTAGAATTCTTCTACTTAAAGGATAAACAGGCAGAGAAAGAAATTATGGAAATGAAACCTTTTACAAAAGTCACAAATAACATAAAATACTTCTGTGTGATTCTTACCAAGCAAATGAAAGATCAGTATGACAAGAACTTCAAGTCTGAAGAGAGAAAGTGAAGATCTCTGAAAATGGAAAGACCTCCCATGCTTATGGATTGCCAGGATTAATAAAGTAAAAATGGCCATTTTGACAAAAACAATCTACTGATTAAATGGAATCCCCATGAATTTTCTAACCCAATTCTTCACAGAGTTAAAAAGAGCAATTTGCAAATTCATTTGGACTAACAAAAACTCAGGATAGCGAATATTATACTCAACAATAAAAGAACTTCTGGGGGAGTCACCATCCCTGACCTCAAGAAGTATTACAGAGCAATAGTGATTAAAAAAAAGAAACAAAAACTATATGGTTTTGGTACAGAGACAGGGAGGTAGATCAGTGGAATAGAATTGAAGACCCAGAAATGAAAACACACACCTATGGTCACTTGATCTTTGACAAAGGAGCTAAAAACATCCAATGGAAAAAAATAATATTTTCAACAAATGGTGCTGGTTCAACTGGAGGTCAGCATGTAGAAGAATGCAAATAGACCCATTCTTATCACCCTGTACAAAGCTTAAGTCCAAGTGGATCAAGGAACTCCATATCAAACCAGATACACTCAGACTAATAGAAGAAAAAATGGGGAAGAGTCTCAATCACATGGGCGCTGGGGAAATTTTCCTGAACAAAACAACAATGGCTTATGCTCTCATTAGAATGGAGTCCTTGTTAGAGGAGTTAGAGAAAGGACTGAAGGAGCTGAAGAGGGTTGTAACTCCATAAGAACAACAATACCAAACAACCAGAGCTCCCAGGGACTAAACCGCTACCCAAAGAGTACACAGGGACAGACCCATGTCTCCAGCTGCATATGTAGCAGAGGATGGACTTGTTGGGCACCAATGGAAGAAGAAGCCCTTGGTCTTGCCAAGACTGCACCCCCTCCAGTGTAGAGGAATGTCAGGGTGGGGCACCAGGAAGCGTGGGTCATTGTGGAGGGTGAACACTCTCATAGAAGAAGGGGAAGTAGGAATAGAATAGGTGGCTTATGGCTGGGAAAACTGGGAAAGAGAATAACATTTGAAATATAAATAAAAATAATATCCAATTTTTACAAAGCGTAGAAAGGCTGTATAATATTCTGTAAGAACCCTGAATTTCTTTTTCATAATTTTTATCACACTTCTTTTATTTTGTGTGTGTGTGTGTGTCTGTGTGTCTGTGTGTGTGTGTGTGTCTGTGTCTGTGTGTTTGTCTGTGTGTTTGTGTGTGTGTGTGTGTCTGTGTGTGTGTTTGTGTGTGTGTGTGTGTGTGTGTGTGAGAGAGAGAGAGAGAGAGAGAGAGAGAGAGAGAGCACGTGTGCATGTGAACTCCAGTACACTCTTGTACATGCACTGCAGTGGTTTATATGTGGAGGAGAAACTTGGTAGAGATGGTCCTTAAAGAATGAAAGGCCTTCACAGTCTAAGAGAAGGATGAACAATGGACATAAGGGAAGAATGTAAATAATACAAGTGCTGACTAAAAGAATTAATGAGGTCTTCATAATTTTGGTGCAGGATAAGAAAAAAAAAGAGTAACCTAAATGATATTTGTACATAATTGCACATGAATGCTGAGGGAGTGTATGAACATGGTTTTAGAGGTTCTGAATAATAATTAGTTGTGACCCTGAAGATGAATTATGTAATTTAGGAGGACAGTCTGGTCATGGGAAGGCAATAAAAAAGAACATGCAATGAACCAGCTATGACATTCTGTGATGCCCTTGAAAAGAAGAAATAAGAATTCAGAATGAAGGTACAGTAGTCACCCAAGGGGAAATGCAGAAGTGGATCCAAATTTTGCAAGAGCAAGGTGGAGCCATGGCAGTGTATCCACTCACTAGTGTCATTGTGGTTCATTATAACTCAGTCCCTCATTTCAAGGTGGTTGAGGACTATAGAAAATAATATGAAAATTCCATAAGACTTTTCTGCTGTATGAAAATTTCCATGTCACTTGATACAATGTAGAGATGAAGGGCTAAAAATAATCAGTAGGTCCTTCTCTTTCAGTTGCAGACAAAAATGCCACAGTTCAAAGTTCCATGAGACTGAAGTGACCCAGCTAGATTCCTGCTGAAATCAAAGTGGAGCCTACTTCCAAAGCTAAATTATTGGACCTCTTTCACAAGCGGATAGGCAAAACATGATAGATAATAGGCAGCACACTCAAATGCCACACAATAACCAAAATGAGCTCCTTGACCAAGTTATCATTTAATAGAGCATTGTTACTTCCATTTATATGTGGCTTTCTGTCATTTTTTTGTTATTGAAGTCCAGCTTTAGTCCATGGTGATCTGATAGGATGCATGGGATTATTTCAGTCTTTTTGTATCTGTTGAGGCAGGTTTTGTAATAGATTATATGGTCAATTTTGGAGAAGGTACCATAGGGTTCTGAGAAGAAGGTATATTCTTTTGTTTTTGGATGAAATGTTCTATAAATAGCTGTTAAATCCATCCGGTTCATAAACTTTGTTATATCTCTGTTTAGTTTCTGTTTCCATGATATGTCTAGTGATGAAAGCGGGGTGTTGAAATCTCCTACTATTATTGTGTGAGGTGTAATGTGTGATTTGAGCTTCAGTAAGCTTTCTTTTATGAGAGTAGGTGCTCTTTTATTTGGAACATAGATATTCAGCATTGAGGGTTCATATTGGTGGATTTTTTTTGATCAATATGAAGTGTCCTTCTTTATCTTTTTTGATAACTTTTGTTTGAAAGTCAATTTTTTTCCTTCTTAGAATGGTTACTCCAACTTGTTTTTCTGACCATTTGCTTGGAAATTTGTTTTCCAGCTTTTACTCTAAGGTAGTGTCTGTCTTTGTCACTGATGTGTATTTCCTGTATGCAATAAAATGCTGAGTTCTTTTTATGTATCCTGTCTGTTAGTGTATGCCTTTTTATTGGGGAATTGAGTCCATTGATGTTAAGAGATACTAAGGAATAGTGAGTTTGAATTGCTGTTATTTTTCTTGTTAGAGGTGGAATTATGTTTGTTTGGCTCTCTTCTTTTGGGTTTGTTGCAAGTAGATTATTTTCTTGCTTTTTCTAAGATGTAGTATCCTTCCTTGTGTTGGAGTTGACCATCTATTATTCTTTTTAGGGCTGGATTAGTGGAAAGACATTGTGTTAATTTGGTTTTGTCATGGAATATCTTGGTTTTTCCATCTTGGTTAATTGAGAATTTTGTTGGATATAGTAGCCTCGACTGGCATTTGTGTTCTCTTAGAGTCTGTATAAAATCTGCCCAAGATCTTCTGGCTTTAATAGACTCTGCTGAGAAGTCTGGTGTAATTCTGATAGGTCTGCCTTTATATGTTACTTGACTTTTTCCCTTAGTGCTTCTAATATTTTTTCTTTGTTTTGTTCATTTGGTGTTTTGACTATTATGTGACAGGAGGAATGTCTCCTCTGGTCCAATCTATTTGGAGTTCTATAAGCTTCTTGTATGTTTATGGGCATCTCTTTCTTTAGGTTAGGGGAGTTTTCTGTTATAATTTTGTTTAAGATGTTTACTGTCTCTTTAATTTGGGAGTCCTTGTTCTATACTATATACCTGTTATACATAGGTTTGATCTTTTCATTGTGTCCTCGATTTCCCTGGATGTTTTTGAGTTAGTTTTTTTTTTTTTTTTGCATTTTACATTTTCTTTGATGGTTTTGTGAATATTTTCTATGGTATTTTCTGCCCCTGAGATTCTCTCTTCTTTCTCTTGTATTCTATTGGTGATGCTTGCATCTGTGACTCCTCATCTCTTTCCTAAGTTTTCTGTCTCCAGGGTTGTTTCTGTCTGTAATTTCTGTATTGTTTCTCTATTTTTATATCCTGATGGTTTTGTTCAATTCCTTCACTTTTTTGGTTGTGTTTTCCTGTAATTCTTTAAGGGATTTTTTGTGTTTTCTTTTTAAAGGCTTCTACTTGTTTACCTGTGTTGTCCTATATTTCTTTAAGGGAGTTATTTATATCCTTCTTAAAGTCCTCTATCATCTATCATGAGGTTTAATTTTAAATCCAAATCTTGCTTTTCTTGTATGTTTAGATATCCGATATTTGCTTTTGTGGGAGAATTAATGCGGCTGTGATGATGCCAAGTAGCCTTGGTTTCTGTTGCTTAGGTTCCTTAGCTTGCCTCTTGCCATCAGCTTGTCTCTGGTGTTTGCTTGTCTTGCAGTCTTTGAAAGTTGCTTGACCCTCCTGTATGCCTGCGTGTCAGCACTTCTGTAGACCTGTTTTATAGCGGTATCTGGGTACAGATAGCTGTGGGAATTGATCATCTCCAGGCACAGGCAGAAACAGGAGGTGTCCTGCCCCTTACTGCTCCTAGGTTTCTATGCTGCACAGAGCGCACTAGCTGGGTTCTTCTTGGCCCAGGAATATGAGCAGAAAGAATTGTCTCTTCAGAGCTCCAAAGGATTATCCACACCTCTGAGAGTCTATCTCTCTCCACCACAGTATTTCAATACAGTGAGCTGTGGAATTAGTTTATTGCCATTTGTGTATTTACATCCTACAGAAAACCAGAAACAGCTTTGACCAATGCCACACACAAATGAACACACACTCTCTCTATGCCCTAACTATAATTTTATGTTACATCTCTTTTCACAGGGCTCCATAGCACAGGGCTCCTTCTTTCACAAAGGACATGTCTGCTACTGGGATATCTTGGTAATATCAACATTACATTAAAAATAAAGGCTTCTTATCTCTCCTGGAAACATAGAAAAAAACAAAAAACAAAGAGGTTTTTAACATCTAGAGGCTATTATTATAGGTAAAGATATAAAAACAATGATGAAATAATTCATGAATATGATTGCATAGATGATATAATTGAATCAGCTAACATAATATATAAATAAGTTATAATCTTTGTTCCCATTCTTCTACATCACTATATTCCCATTTGGTAAAGAACATGAGATGAATATTCATGTACCCATCATAGGACAAAACTTTCCAAATGCAGAATTTGAAATTTGAAATTCTATACTATATTTCAAAAATTCAGGTGATTTCATTATTGAAATATTTATGATGCAATTATCTTTAACATACCAATCATTCAGGTGTGATATTTAAGTACATTAATCTAAATTCCTTTCGGTATTCACAACTGACAGCATAAGGTACAATATAAGTTAGTTTGGCTTACTGAATCTTTACCCAATCAGTACTTTAAGCAAATCATCAACTTATACAAGTCTATTATCCATGGCCATTCCAGTCCAAAGTCAGAACATGCAACTATGTAAGCCCTAGAGGGCTGTGGAGAATCTAGATCCCAAACAAATATATTGAAAAGAAAAGGGAGAAGTAGAATATTCGTACACTGACTCACAGATGTCAATTCACTGAAGAAATGATGCACATAAAGAGGAGCCACGGTCCTCTGTTAATTCTATAATAGCACTGTTGCTGTATGTGAAATTCCTGTCTCACAGCACATGCACTAGTGTAGCACACTTCTAGATCTGAAACATCATCATAGTATTATCTTAGGAATGAAAGCACATAGTAAAAGAAACAAGGAAAATAATCAAAACTAAGTTACACTCTATTCTGAAGAAGCAGTGGAGATCAAAGCAAATGCTACCTCTTGGCCTCAGGAGCACCTCATTCTTCAAGACCATGAGAACCTTCAGTACTGAAGAAGCAACTCAGTAGCAGCTGAAGTTGGGAGGTAGAAGGGCATTCATGAAAAAGCTTAAAGATGCAGAAAACTCTGGCTATTGCGTTTCAAAGCTCTTATGGGTCACAGAAGAAGAGAATCTAGATGGGAGGCTGCATGAATTAAATGCATTAGTGATTAACTCCAAGTCACCATTAATGCATCAGTGTCATATCAACAAAAGAAATAAAGCGCTTCCCCTTGAAATCATTTAATCAAAAGTGAGTCCAAATTTTAATTCTCTGTGCCCTCCATCTCCTCTATATTGTGGGAGTCTAACTTTGTGTCTGTTTAAAGGCTGTCTGTGAAATATTCCTGTGCCTGATTCTGTCCCTGTATTTCTGTGCATGTTTTTCTGTATGTCTCTATGTTCTGTTAGTATGTGTCTGTTCCTAACAAAGGGCTTTGCTCTGTCTTTATTGAATAGCATAGAAAGTATCATATAGGTTAAAAATGGTACAATTTATCAAAATTCTCATAATTTTTATAAGAGAATAAGTCACTAACTCAACTGATCTCACTTAACTTAGACAAAACCTACTACAAACATAACTGCTTATCAGCCAATATCTAAATCTTATATTCGACATCATTCAATAAATGTTATACACAACATCTGTGATAGATATTCATTTTATATGATTACTTCCAGTCCCTCTTTTTGGTGCTTTCAATCAATGATTATTATCACACACATGTATTATTCTGAGTCAGGGGAATGGAGGAAAACATAATTTAAGATTAAGTTATACATTGGCTTAGGTTGTAACACTAAATTCCTTTGAAAATGTAAGGAAGTAAGAATGTTGTGGTACTATTCTCTTAAAAGCAAATTAAACAAACAGGATGAATCCACAGTAGAATAGCAGTCTTAAACATTAAATGACTTCAAGGCATATTACTAATTTTGGCTTTGCGGTCCAGCAAAAGTTCCAGTCTGTTAGCATATAAGAAGTATTTATATCATAATGCACTGCTGCAAGATAGCAACATGGAAACATCACATAGACATCAATGATTCCTGAGGGGAATTTTGGAGAGGTATGTCAAGCAACCTAGCTAGAGTGTTATTGTTTCAGATGAAGGAGACCATATTGAAAAGAAGGCAAAAAAAAAAACTTATATAGAACTACATTAGCAATATGTTTCCATCTAACTCTGGTTTTGGTGATTATTCCTCAATTTCTTCATGTCTTTGCTGGTAATGTTAGGCACCTAGACATACATTAGCTGGCTTCTCTTTGGTGTCCAAAGCCTCAAGTTTAGATTTTAACACCATTTCTCATTTGTGATATATATCTTTAAGGTCTGTTAGAGTGAACTTCTTCCAGATAAAAAGAATATAATTTGAATTTCTTCCCTGATCCTCCAAGGAAACAAAATGTTCTGATCTTTTCTAATGATTAGAACATGGTATATCATTTTTCCTTCACTTAAAAGTTAGTAACATCAGGCCTGTTAATTTAGCCCTCAGAAAAGCCAATTAATCTGAAGGCCTACCTAGAAAACAGGAGTAATTACCTTCTTAATGAACTAGAATGCTGAAATTTCCAGAAGTCTGTCCCTCATGATGATCTTCACTCCTGAATTTGCCTATTTATCTGAGTTCTGACTCAAAAGGTTAGCTTTCCCTTTTTCACTTTCTTCTCCTCATTTAGATAGCAGTCAAAATACTAAGCATGCTTGTCCTGGCATTCTGGGCTTCCCATGTTTTGTTCTGAACTCCCCTTCTCTCTCTACAGCTGATCTCAGATCTCCATTGCTGAACTTAACTCACTTCCTTTTCTAAGTACTAAGGCAATAAAGGAGGAATACAAGGAGGGAGATACTTAAATTAACATTCAAAAGACTCAGTTGAGCTGGAGATCTGGCTCATCCTTTAAACCTTTAAAGGCTAGACTCACAACAAAAGATGACAATTAATAAAAAAAAAAAAGACAGAAAATTTCTCCCCCTTTTCCTGGGCTACACATAAGAAATAGAGCATGGTTGAGAAAGTCTCTGAGACCCATAAACAGGAGAGACAGCAAAAACTATATAAATGACCTATTAAGGGCCATGAGACTTGTGGCCCAGACCTTTGAACACACACTTTTCTTAGTAATGACTTTCTCCTTACTAAACTGTTTCTATTACTGTAAAGTATGTCCCCAGGGAGAAGTAATTGCCATGGAACTAATTTGAAAACTTCAGAAGATGATATCACTTTTACCTCTGTCCCTACATCTGACAAACAGAGAGCTTGGAAATAAGCATGAGATACCTTCACAACATAATGAAACACATACATTCGTAGTAGTTCCCAAGTTTGGGATTTACATTATAAGGTAGCTATCACTGTACTCTACATTTAATCTAGGATGCTCAGACCCCACTAGTGACTTATAGCTGAGTGAAAATGATCTTTGTATTCACATAACTGTCCAGCAAGCACAGTCAGGGATAAAATAAGGTGGTAGCATACATGTGATTGTTCTGGGTCTCCAATGCCAGTGTGCATCACCACACTCATAGATATTTTTCATACGATCAGCATTTGTTTGAGCACTACAAGTCTCCTGTCACCTTCTTAGCTGTTCATCTACCAAGATAATAAAAATGAAAGAAGCAAATATGGCTCTGATGCTCTCCTGTGCTATGAATGCTGACTCTTGCCACTCACAGGATCTTAACCCTCTTTCAGCTCCCAGTTAACTATGCCACCCCCCTCTCCTTTTGTTATATCATACTCTAACCATTTTCAATTCCTTGTTTATTTACGGAACACATTCTTATCATCAAAAATATAGAGAAAATTTGACAGGTGACAATGAATTACCTGTAACATTATATCAAAAATGGAGGGAGATTTCTCTCGTTTCATTTTAACCTAAATGACAATTTTAAACAAAAAGAAAAAAGAAAAAAATATCATTCATAAAAGCAAGTCCCTTCTCTAAATCCAAGTGCCTTAATAATTTGAGCATTTAAATATTTATTTATTTACTTACTTATTTTTAAGAGCTTCGTGGAAGAATGACCTTATTCCACTGACAAAATACTATAAAACCTCAGGAATGATCAGAAGAAGAACTTAGTTCAGGAGAAAAAGGATGCAATGCAAGATATGCCTTAAACCCCTCAGGGAAGGAGGATGCTCCAAGCAAGCTAAGTTACAAGGATGTATTTCCTTGAGGCCCAGGGTGGTTATGTAAATTTTCCAATTAATGTCTGTTATACTGCATGTTCTGAAGTCCTAAATCTCTAAGACAAAGAATCTAATATTATGCGCTAACTCTATATGGCCCCAATTCAAATGTAGTGGTTTAAATAAGTGTGGCCCCCATAGACTCATGTAATTGAATGCTTGGTCCACAAGGAGTGACAATATTAGAAGGTGTGTGCTGGTTAGAATAGGTGTGGTTTTGTTGGATGGGCCATTGAAATAACATGTCATTGTGGGGATGGGCTTTGGGGTCCTATGTCAACTGTCACCCAGTTCAAAAGATAGAGTATCTCTGTAGCTGCCTTTGGATACAGATGTGGAACTTTCAGCTCCTTCTCCAACACCATGTCTCCCTGAATGCTGCCATGCACCCTGTTATAACAATAATGGCCTGAACTTATGAAACTGTAAGCCAACTCCAAGTAAATGTCCTTTATAAGAGTAGCCTTGGTCATGGTGTCTCCTTACAACAAAGAAACCCTAAGACAGAATTTGGTACCAGAGAGTGTAGTATTACCATAATGGGCCTGATGCTGTTTTGCTTGAAGGAATGGGAATTTGGGGAGTTTAGATTTGGAAAGCTGTAGAATGTTTTAAGTGGAGCTTAGTGGGCCATCCTAATATGAAATATTGAATGCTTATCACCCTGTACAAAGCTTAAGTTCAAGTGGATCAAGGACCTCCACATCAAACCAGATACACTCAAACTAATAGAAGAAAAACTAGGGCAGCATCTCGAACACATCGGCACTGGAAAAAATTTCCGGAACAAAACACCAATGGCTTATGCTCTAAGATCAAGAATCGACAAATGGGATCTCATAAAACTGCAGAGATTCTGTAAAGCAAAGGACACTGTGGTTAGGACAAAACGGCAACCAACAGATTGGGAAAAGATCTTTACCAATCCTACAACAGATAGAGGCCTTATATCCAAAATATACAAAGAACTCAAGAAGTTAGACCACAGGGAGACAAATAATCCTATTAAAAAATGGGGTTCAGAGCTAAACAAAGAATTCACAGCTGAGGAATGCCGAATGGTTGAGAAACACCTAAAGAAATGTTCAACATCTTTAGTCATCAGAAAATGCAAATCAAAAACAACCCTGAGATTTCACCTCACACCAGTGAGAATGGCTAAGATCAAAACTCAGGTGACAGCAGATGCTGGCTTAGGATGCGGAAAAAAGAGGAACACCTCCATTGTTGGTGGGATTGCAGACTGGTACAACCATTCTGGAAATCAGTCTGAGGTTCCTCAGAAAATTGACATTGAACTGCCTGAGGATCCAGCTATACCTCTCTTGGGCATATACCCAAAGATGCCCCAACATAAAAAAAGACATGTGCTCCACTATGCTCATAGCAGCCTTATTTATAATAGCCAGAAGCTGGAAAGAACCCAGATGCCCTTCAACAGAGGAATGGATACAGAAAATGTGGTACATCTACACAATGGAATATTACTCAGCTATCAAAAACAATGACTTTATGAAATTCATAGGCAAATGGTTGGAACTGGAAAATATCATCCTGAGCGAGGTAACCCAATCACAGAAAAACACACATGGTATGCACTCATTGATAAGTGGCTATTAGCCCAAATGCTTGAATTACCCTAGATGCCCAGAACACATGAAACTCAAGAAGGATGATCAAAATGTGAATGCTTCACTCCTTCTTTAAAAGGGGAACAAGAATACCCTTGGCAGGGAAGAGAGAGGCAAAGATTAAAACAGAGACAGAAGGAACACCCATTCAGAGCCTGCCCCACATGTGGCCCATACATATACAACCACCCAATTGGACAGGATGGATGAAGCAGGGAAGTGCAGGCAGACGGGAGCCGGATATGGATCTCTCCTGAGAGACACAGCCAGAATTCAGCAAATACAGAGGCGAATGCCAGCAGTAGACCACTGAACTGGAGAGGGACCCCATTGAAGGAATCAGAGAAAGAACTGAAGAGCTTGAAGGGGGAGACCATATATGAACAACAATGCCAAGCAACCAGAGCTTCCAGGGACTAAGCCACTACCCAAAGACTATACATGGACTGACCCTGGACTCTGACCCTCATAGGTAGCATTGAATATCCTAGTAAGAGCACCAGTTGAAGGGGAAGCCCTTGGTCCTCCTAGGACTGAACCCCCAGTGAACGTGATTGTTGGGGGGAGGGTAGCAATGGGCGGAGGATGGGGAGGGGAACAGCCATAAAGAAGGGGAGGGGCAGGAGATAGGGGGATGTTGACCCATAAACCGGGAAAGGGAATAACACTCGAAATGTAAATAAGAAATACTCAAGTTAATAAAAAATAAAAAATAAAAAAAATATGGAATATGGAAGACATTAGTGCTGAGGGTGATTGGCGCTCTTAAGGCCTGGCTCAAGAGGTTTCATAAGAGAGGAATTTTAGTACATTGTCCATCTATCATTCTTATGAAGTTTTGGTGAAAGATGCAGCTCCTTTTTACCCTTTTCTATGATGCTCCCTAAGACTAAGATAAAGCAGTTTAGATTGGTTGTATTGAGGAAGGATCTCCAAAAAGTTCAGCATAGACTTTGTCTTCTGGTTTACTGTCATGAAGGACATTTTGATCATGTATAGCAAATTTAGAAAAAAAATAACACAATATATATGGTTCACAAAGTAAAGGGGCACCAGGAAGTGGAATAAAGCTAAATTCTGTGCTTAAGGATATTAAATGGAATTAAGTGAGTGAGGCACACCCAGTTAAGCTTACTGTTTATGCACTTGTAGTTGAACAAGGGATAGTTATGTTAGATAGTTATATCGTACTAGACATTATTATGACCTAATTATTTTTTTTCATTTGAACTTTTACTCTGGAATAAACTATAATTCAGAAATGGAGGGCACAGTTGTGATTCAGGTCATGAGGATAGAAGACAGTCTTTTGACCCAGATATTAAGGTATAGTGGCCATTAAAACCTCAGAACCAGACATAGTGATACGTGCCTTTAATCCTAGGAAGAAGAGGCATGATGCTCTATGCATTTAAGGCTTAAAGTCAGCATGGAGAAGAAAGATTCCAGTAAAGGAAAGCTTTAGAGTCAAAAGTAGACAGTATTACTGACATAGTTTATGCTGCGTAGCTACAGCTAAGAAATTAGTAGTGATTAAAAATAAATCATCATCATCGAGGTGAAACCATCTGGGAAGTACTTTCTGAGAGCATAGAGAAGCTGTGTTCCAGAGGCAGCCCAGAGTGTAGCCCATGCTAGCAGCTAGACTTGAAAATATGTACTAATCACCCAGGTAGTATTGATTTTCATGTCAGGAAGGGGTCCTAGACAACACCTGAGGCTTGACACTGTGACGGGCTAAGGAAGCCATTGGTGAAAGTGCAGTGTCATTTGGAATTGATGCCCCAAGACTTAAGGAGTCATGCAAAGAAGTTGAAGCTTGACACCATGAAAGGAGCCTGTGAGAGGCTATTATTGAAGCCTCATCACAGTAGATGGTTCCAGCAAATTGGAGATGCTAATACCATGAGATGATAACAAAGAAGAGCAGCAGCAGTGGAGTAGAGTCAAACTAGAGCCTAGAATGCTACAGAGGTTAGAGTGGAAGAATTGACCTAGGCCCTTTGTGTTTTTTTTTTTTTTATTATTATTATTAACTTGAGTATTTCTTATATACATTTCGAGTGTTATTCCCTTTCCCGGTTTCCGGGCAAACATCCCCCTCCCCCCTCCCCTTCCTTATGGGTGTTCCCCTCCCAACTTTGCTGCCCTCTCCCCAACAGTCTAGTTCACTAGGGGTTCAGTCTTAGCAGGACCCAGGGCTTCCCCTTCCACTGGTGCTCTTACTAGGATATTCATTGCAACCCTACGAGGTCAGAGTCCAGGGTCAGTCCATGTATAGTCTTTGGGTAGTGGCTTAGTCCCTGGAAGCTCTGGTTGGTTGGCATTGCTGTACATATGGGGTCTCGAGCTCCTTCAAGCTCTTCCAGTTCTTTCTCTGATTCCTTCAACAGGGTCCTGTTCTCAGTTCAGTGCTTTCCTGCTGGCATACGCCTCTGTATTTGCTGTATTCTGGCTGTGTCTCTCAGGAGCGATCTGCAGTCACATTTTGATCATCCGTCTTGAGTTTCATTTGTTCTAGGCATCTAGGGTAATTCAAGCATTTGGGCTAATAGCACTTATCAATGAGTACATACCATGTATGTCTTTCTGTGATTGGGTTAGCTCACTCAGGATGATAGTTTCCAGTTCCAACCATTTGCCTATTTAATTTCACAAAGTCATTGTTTTTTGATAGCTGAGTAATATTCCATTGTGTAGATGTACCACATTTTCTGTATCCATTCCTCTGTTGAAGGGCATCTGGGTTCTTTCCAGCTTCTGGCTATTATAAATAAGGCTACGATGAACATAGTGGAGCATGTGTCTTTTTTATATGTTGGGGCATCTTTTGGGTATATGCCCAGGAGAGGTATAGCTGGATCCTCAGGCAGTTCAATGTCCAATTTTCTGAGGAACCTCCAGACTGATTTCCAGAATGGTTGTAGCAGTCTGCAACCCCACCAACAATGGAGGAGTGTTCCGACCTAGGCCCTTTGAAGGAACCCAGAAAATCATGTGTGCATCCCAGACACTGAAAATAGGAGCTGTAACGTTAAAATCTCTTTGGATATCCCAAGATGTTAGAGATGCCAGAGTCATGGGATACCTGCTGAGGAAAGCTGCTAATAATGAGTTGAACCAGCTCAAGAGAAAGAATTTTTTATTGTTATTTCAGGAAACAAAGATTAAAGGATTTATAGATCTCAAAAGTGCTTTGATACTTTGACGTCAGACATGGAGATGAAGAGTTTTGAGGTTTCTCAGCTGGATTTTGGTCTTGCTTTTGTCCAATATTCCAACCCTATGTCTTTGGGGTATGTTAATGTGTTCCTAGGATGTTGTAAGTATGTGGTCTGCTTTTTATTTTGATCTATTAAGAGATTACAGTTAAGTGATTAAGTGAAACTCAGAAGAGTCTTTGAACTTTAGACTTTTAACATTGTTGAGATTTCTATAGAGTATGGGGACTTTTGAAGTTGGACTAAACGTATTTTTCATTATGTTATGATTAGGTTTGGCCCCCATAGTCTCATGTTTTGACCAAGCCTATAGGGGCCAGGGAATGGAATGTGGTAGTTTGAATACCCACCCCACCCAGACTAATATATTTAAATCCTTGGCCCACAGAAGTGACACTATTAAAAGGTGTGATCTTGTTAGAATATGTGTGGCCTTGCTCAGGAAATGTGTCACTGTGGAGGTGGGCTCTGAGGTGCCCAAGCTTTATCCAGTGTGAAAGAGAGAGTCTCCTTCTGGCTATCTTCAAATCAAGATGTAGAGCTCATCGATCCTTTTCTAGTACCATGACTTCCTGGATGCTACTATGCTTCCTGCCATGATGATATTGAACCTCTGAAACTGTAAGCCAACCCCAATTAAATGTTGTCATTTATAAAAGTTGCCTTGGTTATAGTGTCTCTTCATAGCAGTAAGACAACAAGTTTGGTGAGGGAGAACTTTGGCCAAAAGATGAAAGGTTAACTCATAACATTATCCTAAAATTAATGGACACGTTCTTACACGTCTTATGTATAAAGTATATCAGAGTAAATGATTAAGCAGGAAAACAAATTAAAAGGTCAAAACTCTCATGTCCTGTATGATTCCTGTACATTTCTACTTCTTGCTTTCTAAATAAAACACAGTGGTCAACCAGGATCAGATGAAATGCCCTTTTCACCCTCTAGAGAGTCACCAACCTCCATGCTCTCCTATTTACTCCAAGTTTCCAATGGTGGAAAGAAATAACCCCTACAGTGTACATTAAGAAGGAAGCTCCTTGTCATACATCTACTTTTAGGCCCACAGCATTAAATGTAAGGCAAATGCCTAGGTCCTTGGATATAATTAAAGTATGTGTTATTTTTAAATTACAAACATTCAGCAATATAAGCTAATACACTTTTATGGGGGCATCATTGGAAAAAAAGTGCATTGTCCATTTCCAAAACTATTTCTATACTTTTTTGCCTCATTGGGACTTCCAAAAACCAAATTTTCTGTGCCCATGACATAACAGACTCTTCTTGCCTTACTTATACCTTCTCAAATGGGTAAAAGTTTTCTTTCATGATACATCCTTTTGCGGGTTTATTTTATTTCACTGTCCAAAAAATATTTCTTGATTTTTATAGCCCAAGTTACTCTGTTAAACAAAGAACTTTCAATAATGTGGGAACCTCAGGCCCTACAGACTCTGCTTCAGGGCACCATTTCCTTGATGTTCAACAACTGAGAAATGTAGCAAGGGGCCAGCCTATAGCATAATGACCTTAGAGTAATGGAAGTACAAAGAAACTAAATTTTGAAAAAGAAAACCAAATGGCAGTGTTGCAGGCTCTTTCACAATTAGCCTTATTTCTTCCAAATGGAGAAAGAAACAAAAGCTGCACTTCATTAATTTATACACACCCTGCATGTTCATAGTGCTTTCATATAATCATGTCATGACATGTTAAAACAGCTCAGAGCAAAACTCACAGTGCCCCAGAATGACTTCAAATAACAGAGTGACAGAACTTGTAGCCACTACATTTTTGAAATTCATTTATACTGTGTGCTATTTTTTATTTTTATTCTTGGGATGCTTACTTTGAACAAGCACATGAGCATGTTGTGAAGATGAGTATTTGAGAAATATATTACAGTTGCATATATTGTCTATTAAACCCTTCATAAAATCTTAAAATGTTACTTTTTATATTCAACAATATGCATTTCCCATGATTTTCTGACAGCATAAAGTTGAACTTCATGGGTTTGAAAATTAGAGAAAAGAAAGGTGAGTGGGTAGGGAGGCTGCAGTGGGCCTGGGAGGATTTGAGTGTTGGGGTTAATATCATCAAAGTACTATTCTATGATAGTCTCAAGAAAGAAAATACTGATTTTTAAAATATGTTAAGACACTCTCCCCAGCAATGAGCAAAGGGACACCTTGTAGCTAGTATTCTTATTTCAATCATGAGCAGAGCAGATGGTATTCCTTTTCATCCAAGCTTGAGGCCTAGCTTAGTGGCCAAAGCTGTCTTGTGCCTAGGACTCATAAAAATCAAATAAATTCATGCCACATCCAAGCAGTCCAGCACAAAAGGAAGCAAGACAAAGACCTGTAAACCACCATGAAACTCAGAGACTGTCCTCCAGTGTACATCCCAGACAGACCATAGAAACCTGCTTTTTTTTACCATGTTGCACAGCATGGATAAAAGATGTCATCCAGGGGCATGCCAGCTGTGTTGCCAGCCTGCAGAAGAAGCCACCACAATTTTCAAGTATGTGGTAGTCAGATGGAAGAGAAGAAGTAGAGCAGCTTGAGCATTATAAAGAGAAATGAGACTGGAGACTCAAGGGTGGAGAGGAGAGGAAAGGCTTCCTACCTAGGGCCATAATGAGGTCCCAGTCCTGAACTGTCACTAAGGGCCATGTCTGTGTTGATAGCTATACAGCATCAGGGGTCAGTGTTGATGACCACTGCTCATTTTAACACTAGAGAACATGGAGATCTCCCTAGTCAGAGCAACCTCTCGGGACATCATGAATGTCTAGGAGCTGCACAGAACTGGCCTTGTCCCTCACTGGATGCAGCACTTTGGAAAGCTAGCCTTATCTTTTTCCAACAGGGCTCAGGAGAGAAGGCCCTGTGCCTTACTCAGAACCACAGCTGAGCTGGCCCTGTAACAGGGATATGGATGAACTAGCCCTGAGTGTGTGAATATGAAGAGTTGTCCCTGCCACTCATCTTCTGTCGGGTGGCATAGATGTAGAGATGACTTCCCTCTCTACTTACTACCTGCAGCATTCAGGAAAACTGTTCACAGAGTCATGAGGACAGCAGAGCTAGCCCTGCCCCCTTACAAGCTGCAGCCATCGGGAAGGCAGTACCTGAACCTTGCTTGGGTACAAGAGTAGTACTGGCCCTGATGATGCAGAATGTGTGAGTCAACCCCGAGGACAGAGCAAGGGAGAGCTGGCCCCATGACTTGTCTACTGTAAGGTAGCACGTGTCTGAGAATGATATACCACCTCATTCCTTGCTAGCTGCAGCAGTTGAGAGAATGGGCTGGAGGATCATGAAAGTAGGAAAGCTGACCCTGCCCCTAACCTGTTGCAGCTCTCAGGAGAGCAGGCCCAGCACCTCACCTGTTAAACAGAATAGAGCTGACTATGAATGTGTGGTTGCAGGTGAGCCAGACCTGTGGGTAAAAGTGAGGAAGAGTTGGACCTGACACTTTTCTACTGTAAGGTGTTCTGGTGGAAGTGATGTTTCCCATCTCTGACATTTTTCTTGTCACCTGTGGTAGTTGGGAGAAGAGACAGACCCCAGAGTCATGAGATAGGGTGGGTTGGCCCTGTCCAGCATTGACTACAGCAATCAGAAGAGCAGGCTGGGCAATACAGCAGAGCTGGCACTGATGGTGAAGGCATGAGTGACCAGCCCCAAGGTTGTGAGAGCTGGAGAGCTCCCCCAGGCCCTCACAATCTGCAGTACTTGGGAGAGTGGGCCCTGTACTTTGGCTGGGGAGCATAATGAAGCTGGCTTTGGAGGCAGAAATGCAGCTGAGCTGGCCTCAAGGGAATGAGAGCAAAAGAGCTGACCCTGCCTCTTACATATGGCTCCACTGGGTGGCCTCTCTGGAGCAGTGCTGCACAGCTAGCCCTGGTGCTATGGATAAGGGAGAGCCAGAGAGCAGACCAGCTTAGCTACCACCCAGGCTCAGATCCAGGGCTCTGAATCCATTGGCCCACCTCTAAGTCTATAACATTACTTGGGCATCAAAAGGGCAGTCATACTGTTCCAAAGCTTCAGGAACTCCAAGACACAGAACAACAACAGGATACCCAGGAAGAGTTCTACTAAGTATCCAATATTGCTAGTGTCATAGAAGCCAGATATCTTGAACCTGACTAATGACTTTGCAATGAATAGAGGCAAATGAAGATGTGGGACAGACACGTAGTAACATACTAGAGCTTCCATGATTAGTTGTTTTCTATGTTTTAGAATGTTGTTGTTGTTGTTGTTGTTGTTGTTGTTGTTGTTGCTGTGTGTGTGTGTGTGTGTGTGTGTGTGTGTGTGTGTTATCTTAGGGGGTGTTGGAAGGGTAAAGGATGGCTATGAAGGGATAGGGAGAAGAGAAGGACTGGGGTGCAAGATATGAAATGCATGAAGAATTGATAAAGTTAAGAAACATTTTGAGCTTAAAGTCTTACAGAGGATGAAAATATTTTGATCATTTTCTTCTAGAGTGGATTATAAAAGAAAATTTCTCGGAGGTACCAATAAATACTGGGAAATAAAAATTATTTCTGTTAATGAAAAACCCCTATTTAATTAGCATCGAAAATCTTTTATTACATTAAGTACTAAAGAATTTTAATAAATATTTTAATATAAAATTGTGAAATATAAAATGTCTATTAAAGTTTTAAGACATATGAAATGATGGCCATACATTTTTGTCAAATGTCTTTATGCAAAATTTCCCTTTCATATTGAAATGTAGAGGGAATACAACTGAAAAAAGTAATATTCTCAGTATAAAATAACAATGACTATTATTAAGCCTTACATTGATAATAACAAATATCTTCCTTTTTAAAGATAAAATTTAATTCACAGTTGTATCATTTATTAGAATATAAAAACTTTTACCTATGTTCTTCTCTTTAATAAACAGGTATTTCAAGATTCTTTTCTCCCTTTTTTCCAATTTAAACTCAAGGATAAAACATAATTTTAAAATCTATCTGTTCCCAACTTCCACCTGCAATCTCAGATCAGCATACTGCCACCTCCCACTGCACAGGTCCACTGTAACCCAATAGATACCACTCCAACCTGGGACATAGAGGCCAGTCAACACCAGAGACAACCAGATGGCAATAGGCAAGCAAGGCAAGTGCAAGAACATAATCAACAGAAGCCAATGCAATATGCCACCATCAGAACTCAGCTCTCCTACTTAAGCAAGTCCTCAATATCCTAGCATACCTGAAGAGCAAGACTGATCTTAACCTATATCTTGAAGGCTACAGATGTCTTTCAAAATCATATAATTAGTTCTCTTAAAGAACAAGCAGACAAATAAATCCCTTAATGAAATACAGAAAAATACAATCAAACAAGTGAAGGAAATGAATAAAATAGTCAAAGACCTAAAAGTTGAAATAGTAGCAATAAAGAAACCTCAAATGGAGGTATCCCTGGAGTTGGGAAAATCTAGAAATAAAGGATAGGAACTATAGATACAAGAATCACCAACAGAATACAAGAGACGGAAAAAAATCTAAAGCATAGAAGGTACCATAGAAGAGATTGATACATGTGTCAAATAAAATGCCAAATGTAAAAAGTTCCTAACTCAAAACATCCAGGAAATTTGAGAAACAAAGAAAAGACCAAGCAAAAGAATAATAGGAATAGAGGAGGGTTAAGATGCCCAATTTAAAGGGCCTGAAAACATCATCAACAAAAATGTAGAAGAAAACTTCCCTAACATAAAGAAAGAGATTTCTATAAATGTATAAGAAGCTGACACAATATCCAAAAGATAGGACCAGGAAAGAAAATCTTCCTGCCACATTATAATCTAAACAACAAATGCCCAGAAAAAGAAAGAATATTAAAAGCTGCACAGAAAAATGCTCAAGTAATACTTAAAGGCAGACCTATCAGAATTGCACCTGACTTCTCAACAAAGACCCTAAAAACCAGAAGTTCCTGGATAGACCCTAAGTGACCACAGATGCCAGACAAAACTACTATGCACAGCAAAACTCTCAATCAATATAGATGGAGAAACCAAGATATTCTATGACAAAACAAAGTTAAACAATATCTTTCTACTAATCCAGACCCACAAAGGATACTAGGAAAACAGAAACAAAAAACAAAAAACAAAACAAAACAAAAAAAAAAAACAAACGAACAAAAAAAAAGCAAACTCCAACATTAAGTGACGGAACTGCACCCAAGAAAACATAAAAAATTAGTCATCTCACAGAAAAAACAGAAGAAGAGAATCATACACACAAAGTACCACCTTCAACAACAAAATAACAGTAGCTAAAAATCATTAGTCATTAAAATCTCTTGACATCAATACACTCAATTCATTAATAAAAAGACATAGGATAATGAACTGGATACATATGTAGGGAGCAGCTAAAGATGGCGCCAACATCCGGTGATCGTTGGTGATAAACACCTGCAATGCGCATGTGTTGGCATTTCTCCGGCAGTTATCAGACTGGAGTGATATTCATGTTAATAAGGTATTTCATGCTCCACCAATCCCCAGAGGACAAGTTTACAGCCACAGCCTGTCTTGTATTTAAGGCGAGTGCCTTTGTTCCCCGGGGCCCCCATATCAACAATTAGGTGTTCCTGCAATAAAGGCTGTTGAGAAGAATCCGAAGGTGTTGCGTCTTCCTTGCTGGTCAGGGTGAGCGCTACAACTGGTGGTCCGTACAGGAACCCGAGAAAATTCTCTTTTCTCGTGTGGATTCAGAACTCTTCAGTTTTCAGGACAGCGACGTCAGCTAGTTCCCAGAAGGGGCAATAAGCTTCTGAATAAGGGACCATAAAGCTCCCGGGTAATAGGGACTATAAAATTTCCCTAATGGGACAGTAAGGTTCTCTAGAGTAAGCAGAGATGATGAAAGCCTTGGTTTAGAGGTTAAAAAGTCTGTGGTCTAGGATTTGTAATTTTGTTTCTTCTCTGTGTGGTGGATTTGTTTTTCTTTGGAATTGCTACCATCCCGGACAGGAGTGCATTGGCTGGGAAGAGCCCACTAATGATGAGCTACAAGATCGTGTGTAAATAAACACGCCAGCTTGCCCTGCTCGTAAATCAATCGTAAATAAGCTCATAAAGCATGGGAAACTCACACTCCACCCCACTCCTGTCAGCTCTTCAGGAGCTTCTTGGTCAGCGTAAGCTTAAAATCGAAAGGAAAAGAGACAAAGAACCTTGAGGAAGAAACCGCTCTTAAATAAAAGTTCCCCAGATAAGGCCTCCGGCTATGGAGCAAGTGTAGAGAGTAGGAAAATTTAATTTTATGGACTCTGCTCTAGTGGCGGTGTGTTGGTTGATAGCCAACGTTAATTTTTGAAACATAGTGTTTTATCTGTGCTAGTGCTCACAGCCCACACAGTAGGGGGGAGCGAAACTAGCTGCGGAGCTGCTACAGTGAGCATGGAGACTTCTCAGTCTCACCCAATTTTTCTGGCTCTTCAAGAGCTATTTAAAAGAAAAAGGCTTAGGGTGAAAAGAAGCACTATAGAGAGATTTCTTAGTGAGTGCGATTGCCATTACACCTTGGCTCACTGTCTCTGGGAATCTCACCATAGACAGCTAAGATAAGCTGGGGAAGGATTTAAATTTTGCTTGGGAGCAAGGAACCTTAAAGGGACAGACTGGGTTAAAAATGCTACAGGAGGAACAATCTGAAAAGGCTGAGAGTGAGGTGGGGGAATACTATAAGGAAAACAAGAACAAGAAAGGAATTTCTGCCTTTAGTGGCCTGACCTTCAACATTTGCTCACAGAAGGACAGCGTTCATTAAGAGAAGCTCTTTCAGGGAGCCTGCCTTATCTGCTGGCCTTATTCTAAGAGAGGAGTCAGTCTCCAACATTAAGTTACTTTTCTCATTAGTCATCATTAACATGGAAAGTGCCTTTGATCCTATCCCCTCAGCAGCCAGTTCCTGCCCCTATGGTAAAAATGCCCAGGTTTGGGGACAGGGGAGCCCCTGAAGTAGTTTCAAAAAAACGTCTACAGCAGACTGTAACTTTGTTTTACCAGTCAAAATTTAGAATACAGGTTTTAATTTAAGATGATAAGAGGAGGAAGTCTTGGCACCAGCTCTTCAGCTTACTCCAATTAGAGGCTGTGGCCAAGGTCAAGATTAATGTTTTCTTTTCCAAGGGCCTTTAGCACACTGAGACAGTTTGATAAAGGGCTGCTACTGAGGTTCTGAAAGTCCCAGGTGAACTGGTTACAATTCTTTTGTCAGCCACTTGACGAAAAGATCATTTAAAAACATTAAATGACTTTCAAAAATTACTAGGAAGTATAAATTGGACTCGACCCTATATTAAAATGCCCAATGCAGATTTACAACCACTCTATGAAATCCTGAAAGGGGATTCTTAGCTTACTTCACCCCATGCTTTAACCAAGGATGCACGATTATCCTTAAGGAAAGTAGAAGAAAGACTGGAAAAGGCAATGCTAAGAAGGTACAAGGAAAAGGAAGATTTTTTTTTGTGTGTGTATACTGAAAACATTTCGTCAGCCTACAGGAGTGCTACGGCAACAAGGACCACTTCTTTGGATTTATCCTCATATTTCTCCTAATAAGACCCTTGAATATTATCCCTCTGCTTTTGCACAGCTTGCTAGTTTAGGTGTTAAATCTTGTATTCAGCATTTTGGTATTTTACCCAAGAAAATTATTATACCATATACTGCAACTCAGGTGGAAACACTGTGTGTCCTGATAGATGATTGGGCCATATTACGCTGTAGTTTTGATGGAGAGTTTGACAATCATTATCCTAAGGATCCTTTGCTACAATTTTTTACTGAACATCCAGTGATTTTTCCTAAGGTCACTGCCTCAGAGCCTTTGTCTGGAGCGTTAGATATTTATACAGATGGCTCCAAAACAGGTGTAGGTGCCTATATGGTTGATTCTCAAGAACCAGTATTAATTCAATACAGTCCAGGCACACCCCAAATTACAGAATGTAAAATTGTATTGGAAGTTTTTAAAAGATTTCATGATTCTTTTAATTTAATTTCTGACTCTGTTTATGTAGTTAATGCTGTGCGCTCACTTGAAATTGCATGGCCAATTAGGTTGACTAGTACTGTATGTCAAATTTTTTTAGAATTACAAAAATTGATTTGGGCCAGAAAAAATAAATTTTTCATACAACATATTCGAGCTCATTCTAATTTGCTTGGTCCCATGGCCAGTAATTATGCCCTGGTGGATGCTAGTACTCATAGAGAATTTATTTTTCATGCAGCCCCAGTTGATCTCGCTAGAGAATTTCATCAACAGTTTCATGTTCCTGCTTTCACTCTTCAACATTTTGCCAGACAATGCAGGTCAGTCATACTACTGGATTACCATACAATCCCCAGGGTCAAGGAATTGTGGAAAGAGCACATCGTACCTTAAAAGAGCTTCTACAAAAATAAAAAGAGGGAATTGCCAGCGGCCGAACGCCAAAAGAACAACTTTCTTTAGCTTTGTTTACTCTAAATTTCTTAATTTTGGATGCAAATGGCCGCTCTGCTGCGGATCACCATGCTGCTACTAAACCTATGACTAATGCAGACGTAAAGTAGAAGGATGTCTTAAATGGTGAATGGTGTGGCCCAGATCCTATGATTTCGAGATCTAGGGGAGTTATTTGTGTTTTTCCACAGAATCAAGACTGACTCGCAAACTGCCTCCTGCTATTCCTGAAGATGAGACTACGAACCCTACTATTACTACTGGGAATGGTGATCCAGGTTAATTCACTCATGCTGTGGGCTATTGCCAGATCCTGGCAAGTACCTATGCCAGTTCATAGCAATTCTACTGTTTTGCCAACTTTTTTCTCGACATCCTGTTTGCGTGGTGTTCCTTGTATAGTGCCAAATGGAGAATCGCCCCAACGGTATACTGCTACTAATCTTTCTTTATTACATACATTATGTTTCACTCTTAAAAATTCCTCCCAGCCTTGTATATGGCTGCGAAGGACCACATTGGCTAATTGGTTAGATCCTGTTAGCAATAGTGCTATGGGCACTGGAACCATCCTGGCTGCTTTGAGTCAAATTACCCAAGGAGCTTCTTCAGGCAGTGGAGACACATCAATCAATAATTCTGCTAAGTTGAACATTACAACTTTGATTAGGATGCATAATTGTAGTTTTCTATCACCCCCGGGGCAAGACATTCACACACTGGATAACTCTACCTGTCGTAGAGTCCTACCTCCTTGCCCCCCATATCAAGTCTTTCCACCTAATTTTACCCCATGTCAGAGTCCATTCCATAGAGCAAAACAATTCCTACCGGGATTTGAATTTTCCCCTCCTCTTGGCAATGTACAGTATGATCGGGAAAAAAAATAAGACTGGCAAGCATAATTTTTGGCCTTGGAATCAGTGGGTATTATCAAATGAGCAGGGAGCATACACATCTCTAATTCCTTTTGCCCAATTATTAGGTGAAGACTTTACATTGTATAATATTTCAGCCACTAGAACGAATAATAAAACCAGTTAAGTAAATGTAAAGATTAATGGCTTTTGGCAAATGATAATGTCATTGGAGCTTCATGTGTTAGACCACCTTTCTTCTTTCTGATAAGCACTAATGTAAATGATAATGCTTTAAATTGTAATAACTCTGATGTAATCTGTTATTTAGCTGAATGCTGGGATGGCACTAATGATACCGCAGTGATGGTCAAGATTCTTTCTTTTGTGCCTATCCCTGTGGAAGCAAATCCAGATAATTTTCCCATACTTCATTTACTAAGAACCAAAAGGGATTTTGGTATTATGGCAGCTATAATTTCAGCCATTGTACTATCAGCCACTGCAGCAACAACAGCCGAGATTGCTATGACCAATCAAGTACAGACGGCTGAGACTATCAATGAGATTGTGGAAAGGACCACAGTGGCATTAGAGATACAAGAAGAATTTAATGCCCACTTGGCATCTGGCTTTCTATCAGCTAACCAACAAATGGATTTAATTCAGGAACAAATTGAGGCATTATATCATATGACATAGCTGTCCTGTGTTTCCTCCCTTAGAGGTTTATGTATTACTCCTTTACAAGCTAATTTTTCTCAGTATTCTCAACAGAGCAAAGAAATCTCGAATTATCTGAAAGGAAACTGGTCCATGAAAGTGGAGCAATTATCGAGACAATTGCTGATGCAAATTGCTGTCCTTAACAACATTAGATTGGAACCTATCATGTTTGGAGATTTCACCTCATGGATTACCAATGCTTTCTCCTTTTTTAAAGAATGGGCTGGCATGTTTGCCTGGGGGGGCATTGTCCTCTTGGGATGTGGAGTATGTCTATGGCTATTTTGCCATTTACAACGAGAGCATGCCAGACACAAAGTGATTGTTTACCAAGCTATGGTTGCCATTGAAAGTGGTGCATCTCTCAACATATGGCTGGCCTCTTTGAAAAATTAAGAGTTCGCCCTAGATCGTATTTTGTCACTGTCATGTGAAGCCATTGCATCCAGAGATGGGCAACTTTCCTCGGGCTCGGACCCACCTAAGACAGGGGCCCGGTGACGATAGGGTTACCCAAGGACAGGTAAGACTGAGTCTTAGAGAGGAACGACCTAAGGCAGGAGCAATGACATGTATTGACGTGGCACTGAGATCTAGACCAGTCATTTTTAGAAAACAAAAAAGAGGGAGATGTAGGGAGCGGCTAAAGATGGCGCCGATATCCGGCGGTCATTGGTGATAAACACCTGCAATGCGCATGTGTTGGCATTTCTCTGGCAGTTATCAGACTGGAGTGATATTCAGGTTAATAAGGTATTTCATGCTCCACCAATCCCCAGAGGACAAGTTTACACCCACAGCCTGTCTTGTATTTAAGGCGAGTGCCTTTGTTCCCCGGGGTCCCCATATCAACAATTAGGTGTTCCTGCAATAAAGGCTGTTGAGAAGAATCCGACGGTGTTGTGTCTTCCTTGCTGGTCAGGGTGGGCACAACATACATAAACATGATCCATTATTCTGTTGCATATAAGAAACACACCTCAGCAACACAGATAAACACTATGTTCTAAAACAGGTTAGGCTGATTCGACAGGCTTCAAACTGGCAGTTCAGAAGACTAGGCTTAAATCTCTGTTTCCAAGGACTGGGCACATCTAGGAAAGTCTAGGCAAGTCTGTTACTAAAAAAAAATCCCAGGCCCCAGGCAGCCAGTCAGAAAAGCCATCAAAGCTACTACACCACCTGGCCTGAGGCAAGGGCAATGCTTCAGCAACAGTTTCCAGACTTCCTAAGCAACAGTTTTCAGAGTTTTAGAGAAAAAGTTTCCAGACTTCCTCAGCAATGATTTCCAGCTCTCCACACCCCAGCAATGTTCTGGAATGTCTCTAGAGATAAAGCCAACAGATTAAGATGGAGGTCACATAACCCCCACCACCCGAAATACCCTTAATGTGCTTTACATTGGGCATGCAAGCTCATGGGAATATCGCCATCTTGGTAGATGGTAGACCCCAGCAAAATAGAATAGTCTTTGCTTTTGCATAATATTTGTGTCTGGCATATCATTCTTTGGGGACTCATGGACCCTTACACCTTATAATAAAGGGCTGGAAAAAGGGTTTTCAAGTAAATGGACCCAAGAAACAAGCTGTATTAGCCATGCTAACATGTAATAAAATAGACTTTCAAACAAAAGTATCAAAAAGAGATGGAGAAAAATACTTCATACACATCAAATGGAAAATCCACCAAGATGATGGTATCTTGATTCTGAATCTCTATGCCCCAAATCCAAGGACACCTGTGTTCATAAAAGAAACATTACTAAAGGTCAGTTCACTCATTGAATTTCACAAAATAATAGTGGGGTACTTGAAGACACCATATTCATCTATGGACAGATCATCAAAAGGGAAACTAAACACAGAAACAGTGAAACTAACAGACATTATGAACCAAATGGATTTAACTAATATCTATAGAAACTTTCAACTAAAAATAAAAGAATATCCCTTCTTCTCAGCACTATGCAGAACTCTCTCCAAAATTTACCATATAATCGAGTGCAAAGCAAACATCAATAGATACAAGAAGATTATAATAACTCCTTGCATTCTATCAGCTCATTCTATACAATTGAAAGCCCACATACATATGGAAACTGAACAGCTCTCTACACAATGAGAAATGGTCAAGGAAGAAATAAAGAAAGAAATTAAAGATTTTCTAGAACTCAATGCAAATGAAGCTACAACACACCCAAACTTATGGGACACAATGAAAGCCATGCTAAGAGGAAAATTCATAGCACTAGGTGCCTTCATAAAAATAAAAGTTGGAGAGATCTCATACTAGCAACTTAATTGCATACCCGAAGGCTCTAGAACAAAAAGAAGTCAACACGTACCAGAAGAACTGATGGCAGGAAATATTCAAACTCAGGGCAGAAATCAATCAATTGGAAAAAAATGCAAAGAATCTATCAAATCAACAAGACAGACAAACCCGCAGCCAAACTAAATAAATGGCACAGAGACAGCATGCAAATGAACAAAATTAGAAATGAAAAGGGAGACATAACAATGGAAAGTCAGAAAATTCAAAATATTATTAAGTCTTACTTTAAAATCCTGTGCTCTACAAAACTAGGAAGTCTAAGTGAAATGTATAATTTTTTAGACAGATATACCTTGCTAAAGTTAAATCAAGATCACGTAAACTTTTTAAATTGCTCATAACCCCTAAGGAAATAAGAGTCATTGAAAGTTTTCCAACCATAAAAAGCCCAGGGCTAGATGGTTTTAGAACAGAATTCCACCAGATATTAAAGGAAGAGCTATGCAAATACTCTGGAAGCTATTCCAATAAAATACAAACAGAAGAAACATTACCAAACTCATTCTATGCAGCTACAGTCATCCTGATAACTTAACCACAAAATGTCTCATCAAAAAGGGAATTTCAGACCAATTTTGCATATGACCATCAACACAATAAGAATCAATAGAATTCTATCAAACTGAATCTAAGAACACGTTAAAAATATCATTCGCCATGATTAAATAGGCTTCATCCCAGGGACGCAGAGATGGTTCAATGTATAAAAATCCATCAACATAAACCACCATATAAACAAATTTAAAGAAAAAAGTCACATGGTCATCTCATTAGATGCTGAAACAACTTTGACAAAAATACATGTTAAGAGTCTTAAAGAGATCAGGGATTGAAGGTACATACCTAAACATAATATAAGCAATAGACAGCAAGCCAATATCCAACATCAAATTCTATTGAGAGAACATAAAGTATTCCCACTAAAGTTAGTGACAAGACAAGGTGGTCCATGCTCTCTGTATTTTTCAATATAGTATTTGAAGTTATAGCTAAAGAAATAAGACCACAAAGAGATATAAAGGGGAAAAATATTGGAAATGAAGAAGTCAACGTACCACTATTTGTGAATGATATGATACTATACATAAGCAAGCTAAATAATTCTTCTAGATAACTCTAACAGCTGATAAACAACTTCAGCAAATTGGCTGTATATAAAATTAACTCAAAGAAATCAATACTCCTCTTTTATACAACCGGTAAATGGGCTGAAAAAAGGAATTAAGGAAATAACACCCTTCACAATACCACAAACAATACAAAATATCTTGGTGTAACTCTAACCAACCAAGAGAAAAACCTGTGTGACAAGAACTTCAAGTCCCTGAAAAAAGAAATTGAAGATTCAGAAGATGGAAAGATCTCTCATGCTCATGGACAAGTAGGATTTCATAGTGAAAATGGCCATCTTAACAAAAGCAATCTACAGATTCAGTGTAATTCCCATCAAAATTCCAACACAATTGACCTTGAAAGACAAATTTTCAACTTCATATGAAAGACAAATAAAAACCCATGTAGAAATCCTGAACAATAAAAGAACCTCTGGAGGAATCACCATCAAGTTGTACCATAGAACAATAGTGTTAAAATCTGCATGATATTAGTATGGAAACAGACAGGTTAATTGATGTAATAGAATCAAAGTCCCAGAAATAAAGCCACACATCTATGTATACAGAATTTCTTTACAGAAAACCAAAACTATCCAGTTGAAAAAAGAAAACATCTTCAACAAATGGCTATGGTCTAACTAGATGTCCTCAGTAGAAGAATGCAAATAGATTCAACATATTCATCATCCTGTACAAAACTCAAATAAATGTTGATCAAGAACCTCAACATAAAACCAAATACATTAAATATAATAGAAAAGGATGTAGGAAATAGCCTTGATTTCATTGGTATAGGAGACAATTTCCAGAACAGGATACCAGGGACTCAGGCTCTAAGATCAACTAAATGAGACCTACCTCCTGAAACTGAAAAGGTTATGTAAGGCAAAAGACACTGTCAATAAGAAAAAATCACAGCCTATAGATTGAGTAAAGATCTTCATTAACCCTACATCTGACAGATGGCTAATATCCATAATATAAAGAGGTGAAGATATTAGATTCCAGAAAACCAAATAACCTAATTTAAAAATACATACAGAGCTAAACAAAGAATTCCCAAATAAGGAATGTCAAATGGCTGAGAAGCACGTAAAGAAATGTTCAACATTCTAGAATGGTTAAGATCAATTATTCAAGTGACAACATATGCCAGAGAGGATGCAGAGCAAGAGGAATACTCCTCTATTTCTGGTTGTATTTTAAACTTGTACAGCCACCCTGGAAATCAGTCTGGCAGTTTCTCAAGAAATGCTTCATTATACTACAAGGACATGTACTCCACCATGTTCATAGCAACTTTACTCAGAATAGCCAGAAACTAAAAATGACACAGATATCCCTCAACCAAAAAATACATACAGAAAATGTGGTTCATTTACATGATGGAATAGTTTTCAGCTATTTAAAACAAGAACATTATGAATTTTGGAGGCAAATCAATGTATCTTGATAATATTATCCTGAGTGAGGTAGCCCAGACCCAAAAGATATACATGGTATGTCCTCACTGATATGTGAATATTAGCTATAACATACAGAATGCAGATTCAAAGAAGTTAAGCAAGAAGGAGGGCCCAAGAGAGGATGCTTGAATCTCACTTAGAAGGGGGAACTAAATAGTCATTGGAGGCAGAGGGAGGGAAGAAACTTGATGGGAGAGGAGAATGGGAGGAGAATTCGAAAAGGCAAGATCAGGAGTGGAGAAGCATAGAATAGAGAGAGATCCAGAGAGCCAGAAATATATGGAAATCTTCCACCCCTGGTGGGGAGGGTATGAGAATCTCTAGGACATCCCAGAGACCTGGGTTAGGAAAAGCTCCCAGGAGTAAATGTTGGTTTACCATAGCTGAGATGACTAATAATAGGGACATGGAGACTGACGAGGCCACCTACTGTAGCCAGGCAGGACCTCCAGTGGAGGAATAAGGACACCAACCTACCCACAAAACCTTTAACCCACAATTTGTCTTGTCTAAAAGAAATGCAGGGACAAAGATGGAGCAGAGACTGAAGGAATAGCCTACCAATAACCATCCAAAAGTGAGACCCATGCTATGAGCAAGCCCCAATCCTTGACACTATTATAATGATACTGTTATCCCTGTAGACAGGAGCTTAGTGTCCTCTGAAAGACACTACTCAGCAGCTGACTGAAACAGATACAGATACCCACAGGCAAATATTGGACAGAGGTGGAAAAGTATTATAGAAGACTTGGAAGAAGGATTGAAGGCACTGAATGAGATGGGAACTCCACTGGAAAACCAACAGAGTCAACTTACCTGGACCTTTGGGAGCTTGCAGAGACTGAACCACCAAAAAAAAGTGCATACACAAGCTAGACTGATGCCACTGGGCAAATATGTAGCAGGTATGAAGCTCAGACTCCAGGTAGACTTTGTGAGAGGGAGACCAGAGGTGGGGGCAGCTTTTGGCATGTAAATAAATAAAGTCAAGCTGTTGGTGCTTGCTCAGCTTTAAAGCCTCATAAATAATCAGGTCAGGCTCTGAATCTTTAAAAATCAAATCCTATACTTTATACTCAGAGTACAGGTTTTAGATCAACAATTCTCTAATGCTATGGAAAAATAGCCAATAGACAATCTAACTTTAAAACTGATAATGGTAGATATAACAAAAGCTATACAAATCTTAGATTTGATATATGTGTATGTGTAAGAGAGAGAGACTGTGTACTATGCATGTGTGTATGACACTATATATGCAAATATGAAAATGAATTAGCTTATAAGTAGTCACTTAAATTAAGCTGTTTGCTTAATTTCAAATTGTCATAGTCTCTTTAATCTATAACATAACTTAAATTTTAAAACAAGAAACAATATGTATGTAATTAAACATTCTTTGTCAAGATGTTTGTTACTTGACTATCATCTCAATTTGGGCTGCAAAAGATTTTAAAACCCCCAAAACCCCAAGGGCATATTCCTCCATTACTGGTGGGAGTAGAAACTTGTACAACTACTTTGCAAATCAACAGGGCAGTTTCTCATAAAACTGGGAATAGTTTTACCTCAAGACACAGCTATATCACTACTGATCATATACCGAAAAGATGTTCCATTATCCCACAAAGACACTTACTCAACTATGTTCATAGCAGCTTTATTTGTAATAGCAAGAAACTGGAAATAACGTAGCTGTCCCTCAACGGAAGAATGGATTTTTAAAATGTGATACATCTACACAATAGAATACTGTTCAGCTATGAAAAACAAAGACATCATGAATTTTGTACTCAAGTAGATGGATTTGAAAATATCTTCCTAAGTGAGGTAAAGCAATGCCAAAGGACATGCACAGTACCTATTCACTTATAAGTGGATATTAGTCATAAAATACACGATGCTTTTGCTACATTCCACAGACCCAAGAATGCTGGACAGGAAGAAGGGCACAAGGAAGAACACTTGAGTCTCACTTAGAAGGGGAAATGGAATGGTCATGGTAGGCAGATAGTGGGAGGGAACTAGATGGGAGAGGGGATCTGGAGAAGAGAGAGGGTTTCAGGGTCTGGTACAGGGAAGAACAGGGGTAATGGCCAGATGGCCATCAGAATGAATGGAAATTTAGAACTCGCAGAGGATGGTAGTTGGGGACATCTCCAGGAAGAGAAGGAGACCTGGGTTAGAGGAGGTGCCCAATAACCAATGGGGGCCTCTTTGCTGTGACTCACACCACTGAAAATATGCAGCCTGGAGAGGATGCTTCCTGTAGCCAGGAAGGAACTCTGGTGAACAATAGGGACACCAACTACCCACAAATCTTTTTACCCAAAACTTATCCTCTCTAAAAGAAATGCAGCTTAGTGGATGGACAGAGACTGAAGGAATGGCCACTCAATAACTGGCCTGACTTGAGACCCATCTTATGAACAAACACTGATCCCTGACATTATTAATGCTACTCTGTTATGCTTGTAGGAAGGAGTCTAGCATGGTTGTTCTCAGAGAGGATCCACTCACCAGTTAACTCAGGCAGACATAGACATCCACAGCAAAACAGTGGGTGGTGTTTGGGGACTCATAAAAAAGTAGGAAGAAGGATTGTAGTTTCTATGGGGCTAGGAAATCTGCAAGAAGACCAATAGAATCAACTTACTTGGACCCTTAGGGCTCTCGGAGACTGAATCACCAACCAAAAAACGTACATGTGCTGAACCTATGCCTCCAGGCACATATGGAGAAGGTGTACAGCTTGGTCTTAATGTGGGTCCTGAACAACTGGAGTGGGACGCTATCCCAAAGGCTGTTGCCTGTATATGAGATATGTTCTTCTAGATGGCCATCCTTGTCTGGCTTCAATGGGAGAGGAAGTTCCTACCCTTGCAAAGATTTAAAATGTAAGGGGAGGGGGATACCCAGGGAGGACCCCACCTGCTCAGAGGACAAGGGGAGGGGGAGGAGAAAGTGTTGTCAGAAGGGCTGACTGGGAGGGGGGCAGTGAACTTGATATAAAGTAAATGAGTAAAAATAAATCTACCTATCTGTCTCTCTTTTTGGTCTTCCTGTGATTCTCATTCTCTCTCTCTCTCTCTCTCTCTCTCTCTCTCTCTCTCTCTCTCTCTCTCTCTCTCTGTGTGTGTGTGTGTGTGTGTGTGTGTGTGTGTCTATTTCTCTCTTTCTTCTCTCTCCCCTCCATTTAGAATGTATTAACATCCTGGCCCAAGGTTTCTACCCCACCTTTCACCATTTCATTTCCGAGATGAAACACACACACACACACACACACACACACACACACACACACACACACACAGAGAGAGAGAGAGAGAGAGAGAGAGAGAGAGAGAGAGAGAGAGAGACCTATATAGATACAATTAACCTTAAACTGCACAAGAGCAGGACAGCCGCCTGCCCTCTATGCTGTTAGAATCTACTTTACTATTCATAACCCCAACTCATTACTAACCATTTACAATGTTTCATTTAGGCTGCTCTTAACTCCAATGGCCACCATTAAGGGCCACAGTCTTTTTTTTTTAATTGCATTTTCATTTACATTTTAAATGTTATCCCTTTTCCTGATTTCCCCTCCAGAAACCCACTAGCCCAACCCACCCCCCTGCTTCTATGAGGGTGCTCCCTCACCCACCCACTCACTCCCTCCCACCTCCCTGACCTGACATTCCCCTACACTGGGGCATTGAGCCTTGACAGGACCAAGGGCCTTTCCTCCCATTGATTCCCCACAAGGCCATCATCTGCTACATATGTGACTGGAGCCATAGGTCCATCCCTGTGTTCTCTTGGGATGGTGGCTTAGTCTAACGACCACATTCTTATGGTTCACCTAACTCATGGTGGCTTCTCTCACTTCCTTCTGTACCTTCCTCTTCTCATGTAGTCTTCCTCCAACCTCAAGCCCTCAAAACCTAAACCTCTGTCTCTTCTTCCCAGCTGTTAGCTGTTGGCATCTTTCTTTAACAAGTAGAAATATCTTGGGAACAAAGCCACAAGGGCTGTTTGGAGATCCCAAATGGTGCTTGGGGCAACCACACTTAGCATTCAAATAGCTAGCAAAAGACCAAACTTCGACACCCCCCCCATGTCTCTTTGTATTTTTACCAAGAGTCAATTATACTATTATTAACTGTTAACATAATAGATATAGATATGTCATATAAATGAGAAGAGAAAAGAATGAAAAAATAAAAGACACTAAATTATCTATATGGAAAAAAAGAGAGAGAAATGATTTTTTAATCTCCCATTGCTTAGGGGACATCAAATAGCTCTCAGGACATGACTCCTGCTCCTGGGAACAGACTTATTCACAAGTAATTGACTTCACCTTGGATTGAGTCTACAGTTCTTGACAATGACTCAGAAAACATAGCATAAGAGGGTATAGAAATCATGTAAAAGCTATAAATAAGAAAGGCTTCAAAGTGTGATTTTTCTTCAGAAGAAGCAGGCATTGCAATCACAGACTCAATAGCTAAGAATTCCTGCACTGGATCGGCAAGTATTTGGCCTTCCACATTCAGGCATGAATAAAGAGAGTATCCAGCAAACTGTAGTCCTGAATTATTGGCTACTAACACTTACATGGGAGTAAGGAAATAACTGCCTCGAATTATATAACCACTGTTGACCCCTTCAAGCTCCATCAGATAGTTTCTAATTCTGATACTTTTATAGATGTCTTTAGTGAAATTAAATGGATTACAAAACAAAACTAAAAGTCTCAAGTCTGGGAAAGGTATTATAGGGGTAGAGTAAGGGTTACAGGAATGGGAGGGAGATGATAGAGAGAGAAAAATCATGATATATACATGTATAAAATTGTCAAAGAACAAAAATCCATCATTTAAATTTTTGTGTTGTCTAAGATATATGATATTTTCAAGCTAAGATTTCTATGATACACATATTCCAGTCAACTCCTAAAAAAGAAAACTCCAAAGAGCTATTCCAACCAGTAGATGAAGCGGAGAGTAAATCTTGTAGTCAACTCGTAAGACAGGGGCTCTAACCCTCATAGCATGGAGGAAGTTATAGATGATTGACTGTTCATCACCATTGTTGATTCCCAAAACAACTTTTGAAAACACAGCTCTCAGCTGAGAGTTATAATTATACTGAGAGGAGGAGAGAAAGCCATCATAACTAACATACCAAAGAACCAGCTGACAGAAAGGTTGGAAACAGTTCTTCATCTGTAACACATGTAACAATTATTGGACACATAAGAAAATTCTGAGAAACACAAACAGAAAAGAGCTTAGTGCTAGTAGATTACTTGGTGAGGGTCATGAGTCTGGTGGCCCAGTGCTTTAAGGGCAGGCCCATTCTATGGAGCACTTTTGTCTTTTGTTTCCCTCCCATTTCTGTAACTCTATGTTCCAGGACACAAAAGGCTAAATTTCAACATGTGGCCCCAAACTCAAGCCTGCCTTGGTAATAGGCACTGGCAAGATTTACAGTTGCAGGTTCTATTCTTCTCTTACTCTAAGGGACAGTTGTTGAGCTTCCTCCTAAGTCTATTTATAAATTCTTTTATCAATGTGACTAAGAAGTTGAAAAAGAGGAATCATGATTCCCCAGTATTACATGTCTCATTTAGGTTGTTATTTGAGACACAAAACATAAACATCAGTCACATAATTCCCAAAGATCCTCTTGATAAAGTTGAAATTCTTTGAATTTGTTTCTTATTTCTCTTTTCTTCTCCTGCTTCACCTCTCCCTAAACAATATAAAACCCCATGTCCTACCTACAATATTTAAACTCTGAATACTTTTTGATAATTCTTTTCAAACCCCATATCGCAACTTGAACTTCACCTCTATGTAATGCATACTCATATACACCTGAAACTTTAATATTTTAATAAATACATCAAACTTAGCCCAAATGCCTTTTACCCCATTCCAATCCTTCTGTCAACCATAAATCCTGTCCTTTCTAATATTTTGTCTCAGGTGATGGCAGCCTCATGCTTCCCAGTATCTGGGGCTAGTTTTAGTCTTCACTTCCTCACAGTGAAAAAAATATAAACACTGAATAATATAATCATCTGCTTCCAAATATAATATTGCTTTCACCAGATCTCTATCTCTACTACCGTGACCTATGAACTGAATCACCATTTTCTCTCATCTGTATCAATGGGCAGTACATCCTTTTCAAAGTGAGTCAGACTACTGCCAAGATAACATGAAGCAATTGTTAAATGTACAACCAAATCTTGGTATCCTATGTTAATCACCTCCTAATGCTTCACCATCCCTAATCTCATAAAAACCAGGCGATTGGGCTGAGGACATGGCTTAAAGGGTAAGAATATTAGCTGCTTTTTGTAGAGGACTTGGGTTCATTTCCAAACAAACAGATGGCAGCTCACAATGATTTGAAACTCTAGATTCAGGGAATCTGACACTTTTTCTTACCTCTGCAGATATCAAGCATGAACATTATATGGACACATATGTACAAGAAAAAAACACTTATATGTATAAAATAAAAATAGTTTTTTAAAAGTATATAAGCCACCCAAAAGGAATTCACAAGAAATGGCTAATTGTACTGTCTATTTTCTTTTTTTTTTCTTTATTGGATATTTTTTAATTTACATTTCAAATATTACTACCTTTTCCAGTTTCCTGGACACAAGCCCCCTATCCCATTTCCCTCCCCTTCTTCTATAAGGGTGTTACCCTACCCATTCCTCCCCCCTCCCCAACCCCCCAGACATTCCTTTACACTGGGGGTCCAACCTTGGTGGAACCAAGGGCTTCTCCTTCAATTGGTGCCTAACAATGCCTTCCTCTGCTACATATGCAGCCGGAGCCATGGGTCAGTCCATGTATAGTCTTTGGGTGGTGGTTTAGTCCCTGGGAGCTCTGGTTGGTTTGCATTGTTGTTCTTATGGGGTTGCAAGCCCTTTCGGTTCTTTCAGTCCTTTCTCTAATTCCTCCAACAGGGGTCCCGTTCTCAGTTCAATGGTTTGTTGAGACCATTTGCCTCTGTATTATACGTGCTCTGGCTGTGTCTCTCAGGAGACATCTATAGTCAATTCATGTCAGCATGCATTTCTTAGCTTCATCAATCTTATCCAGTTTCGGTGGCTGTATATATATATGGACCACATGTGGGGCAGTGTTAATGTAAAATTAAAATAAGACTCTTTTACCCCACACTGGATCCGGCACCTTAGTGCCCCAAGATATCTGGTAGATCTCTTCATCTCAGGCAGCAAAGCATCTCACCTGCTCTGCTTCATCCCATATTAAACTGTCAATGGCTACTCTCTGAGCCTGGCAACAATCTCTCTACCCGTCTAGTTCCCATGGCAGGATGCCACCATGCCAGGCATACACATCTCAATTTTATGGCAGGCTAGCATGTCTATCCACCACACACTATCTTAAACTTAAATCACCACATGAAAGAACAAACAAGACAATAACTTCTGACCCAAATGATAATATATATTGCCTGCCAAGACATACAAAGCCCAGTACACATCCATCCATTGAGAATATTCTTAACAACCTGTAAATGTGCAGAGAGGAATCCTAAAATCTACCTCCATGCCCTCCCTCCGTCTCCACTTTCGCTCCCATCTCCTCCCCCTCTCTAAAACTTTTCTCCTGTCCATTTTTCCTTCTTGTCCAATAACAGACCTCATGCTGTCCTATACCTGCATTTACCTACATAATGGCATCATCCTACAGAGCAGGATGTGAATGGCCTTCAGTCTCTGCTCCAAATTTTGCATCCATATGCCCTCCTATGAATATTTCTGTTCATCCTTTTAAGAAAAAGTGAAGCATCCTCACTTTGGTCATTGTTCCTCTTGAACTTCATGTAGTCTCTTGGGTAATTTGAGTATTTGGGCTAATATCAACTTATCAGTGAGTACATACCATGTGTACTTTTCTGTGATTGGGTTACCTCACTCAGGATAATATTTTCTAGTTCAATCCACTTACCTATAAATTTCATGAAGTCACTGTTTCTGAAAGCTGATTAGTGCTCCATTGTGTAGATGTACCACATTTTCTGTATCCATTCATTTGTTGAAGGGCATCTGGGTTCTTTCCAGCTTCTAAGCTCAAGAAGAAGGATGACCAAAATGCAGATGTCCCCACACCTTCTTAAAAGGGGGAAAAAAACTATCCATAGGAAGGGATATGGAAGCAAAGTTTAGAGCAGCGACTCAAGAAACGACTATTCATGTGGGCCCTTATATATATATATATATATATATATATATATATATATGTGTGTGTGTGTGTGTGTGTGTGTGTGTGTGTGTGTGTGTTTGTGTGTGTGTGTGTGTGTGTGTGTGTGTGTGTGTGTGTGTACATATACAGCCACCAAAACTAGATAAGATTGATGAAGCTAAAAAATGCATGCTGAAAGGGACCTGCTATAGATGTCTTCTAAGAGAAACATCCAGAGCATGTCCAATACAGAGGACAACAACCTGCCACTGAACTGAGAACAGAACCCCCTTGGGGGAAATTAAGGAAAAGACTGAAAGAGTTGAAGGAGCTTGCAACCCCATAAAAACAACAATGCCAATGAAAAAGAGCTTCCAGGGACTAAACCACTATCGAAAGACTGTACATGGGCTGACCCAGGGCTCCAACTGCATATGTAGAGAATAGCCTTGTTGGGGCACCAGTGGAAGGGGAAGCCCTTGGTCCTGCGAAGGTTGGACCCCCAGTGCAGGGAAATATGGGGGGACAGTAAAGGGGATGGATGGGGGAATACCCGTATGGGGGAGGGGGAGGGGATGGGAATTATGGACAGGAAACTGCGAAAGGGAATAACATTTGAAATGTAAATAAAGAAATATATCTAATAAAAAAAAGAAATAAAGAAAGCTACTTCGAACATAGTGGAGCATGTGTCTTTGTTGTATGTTGGAGCATCTTTTGGATATATGCCTAGGAGTAATATAGCTGGGTCCTCAGGTAGTACAATGTCCAATTTTCTTAGGAACCTCCAGAATGATTTCCACAGTGGATGTACCAGTTTGCAACTCCACAAATAACGGAGGATTTTTTTTTCTCCACACTTCCCTAGTATCTATTGTCACTTGAGTTTTTGGTCTTAGCCATTCTGATTGGTATGAGGTGGAATCTCATGGATCTTTTGATTTGCATTTCCCAGATGACTATGGGTGTTGAACATTTCTTTATGTACTTCTCAGACACTCGATGTTCCTCAGCTAAGAATTCTTTGTTTACCTCTCTACCCCATTTTTAATAGGGTTATTTGGCTCTCTGGAGTTTAACTTATTGAGTCCTTTGTATATTTTGGATAAGAGTCCTCTATTAGATATAGGATGGGTGAAGACCTTTTCCCAATCTTTTGGTTGCCATTTTGTCCTAATGTCAGTGTCCTTTGCCTTATAGAATCTATACAGTTTTATGAGGTCCCATTTGTCCATTCTTGATCTTAGCGCATAAGCCATTAGTGTATTGTTCAGGAAATTTTCCCCAGTGTCCATGTGTTTAAAACTCTTCCCCACTTTTTTTCTATTAGTTTTAGTATATCTTTTTTGAAGTGGAGGTCTTTGATCCACTTGGACAGGGCAATAAGAATTTGTATTCTTCTACATGTTGACCTCCAGCTGAACCAACAAAATTTGGTGAACATGCTCTTTTTTCCATTGGAAGGTTTTAGTTCCTTTCTCAAAAATCAAGTGACCATAGTTGTGTGGGTTCATTTCTGGGTCTTCAATTATATTCCACTGATCTACCTATCTGTCTCTGTACTAATACAGATACTAATACAAAAACTATATCATACTAAAATGATATAGTTTTTATCACTATTGCTCTGTTATACTGCTTAAGTCAGGGAGGGACATTCACCCCAGAAGTTCTTTTATTGTTGAGGATATTTTGACTACCATGGGTTTTTTGTTATTCCAAATAAATTTTCAAATTGCTCATTCTAATTCAATGAATAATTGAGTTGGAATTTTGATGAGGATTGCATTGAATCTGTAGATTGCTTTTGGCGCAATGGCCATTTTTACTATATTAATCCTACCCATCCATGAGCATGGGAGGTCTTTCTGTCTTCTGAGATCTTCAATTTCTTTCTTCACAGACTTGAAGTTCTTGTCATACCAATCTTTCATTTCCTTGTTTAGAGTAACACAGAAGTATTTTATGTTATTTAGGACTATTATGAAGGGTTTCATTTCCGTAATTTCTTTCTTAGCCTATTTATCCTTTGAGTAGAGGAAGGCTACTGATTTGTTTAAGTTAATTTTATAACCAGCCACTTTGCTGGAGTTTTTTTTCATCAGGCTTAGTAGTTCTCTGTTGGAACTTTTGGGGTCACTTAAGTATACTACCATATCATCTGCAAATAGTGATATTTTGACTTCTCCCTTGCCAATTTGTATCCTTTTGATCTCCTTTCTTTGTCTGATTGCTCAGTCTAGGACTTGGAGTACTATATTGAATAAGTAGAGAGAGAGTGGGCAGCCTTGTCTAGTCCTTGATTTTAATGGGATTTCTTCAAGTTTCTCTCCATTTAGTTTGATATTAGCTACTGGCTTGCTGTATATTTCTTTTACTATGTTTAGGTATGGGCCTTGAATTCTTGATCTTTCCAGGACGTTTATCATGAATGGGTGTTGAATTTTGTCAAATGCTTTCTCAGAATCTAATGAAATGATCATGTGGGTTTTTTCCCTTTGAGTTTGTTTACATAGTGGACATTGATAGATTTCTGTATATTGAACCATCCCTGCATCCCTGGGATGAAACCTACTTGATCATGATTGTTTTGATGTGTTCTTGGATTCAGTTTACAAGAATTTTATTGAGTATTTTTCCGTCAATATTCATAAGGGAAATTGGTCTGAATTGCTTTTTATTTGTTGGGTCTTTATGCAGTTTAGGTATAAACATAATTGTGACTTTACAGAAGGAATTTGGTAGTGCTCTGTTTCTATTTTGTGGAAGAGTTTGGAGACTATTAGTATGAGGTCTTCTATGAATGTCTGATAGAATTCTGCATTGAACACATCTGGTCCTGGGCTCTCTTTGGTTCTACTTATTTAGGAGATATGTAGTTATTCAGATGGTTTATCTGATCCTGATTTAACTTTGTTACCTCAAATTTGTCTAGAAAATTGTCCATTTCTGACAGATTTTTCAGTTTTGTTGAATGTAGCTTTTTGTAGTAGGATTTGTTGATATTTTTTAATTTCCTCAGATTCTGTTGTTGTTATGTCTCCCTTTTCTGATTTTGTTAATTGCTATTCATTCTCTGTGCCCTCTAGTTAGTTTGGCTAAGGGTTTATCTATCCTGCTTATTTTTTCAAAGAACCAGCTCCTACTTTTGTTGATTCTTTGTATAATCCTTTTTGTTTCTAATCTGTTGATTTCAGCCCTGAGTTTGATTATTTTCTGCTGTCTTCTCCTCTTGGTGGTATTTGCTTCTTTTTGCTCTAGAGCTTTTAGGTGTGTTGTCAACCTGCTAACATATACTCTCTCCTGTTTCTTTTGGAGGCACTCAGAGCTATGAGTTTTCCTCTAAGCCCTGCTTTCATTGTGTTCCAGAAGTTTGGATATGCTGTGCCTTCATTTTCATTAAATTCTAAAAAGTCTTTAATTTCTTTATTTCTACCTTGTCCACGTTTTCATTGAATAGAGAATTGTTCAACTTTCATACATATGTGGGCTTTCTCACATTATTGTTGTTACTGAAGGCAAGCCATAGTCCACGGTGATCTGATAGGATGCATGGGATTTTGTCTATCTTCTTGAATCTGTTAAGGATTGTTTTGAGGACAAATATATGGTCGATTTTGGAGAAGGTACCATGAGGTGCTGAGTAGAAGGAATATCCTTTTGTTTTAGGATGAAATGTTCTATAAATATCTGTTAGGTCTGTTTGGTTCATAACTTCTGCTAGTTACCCTATATCTCTGTTTACTTTCTGTTTCCATGATATGTGTATTTATGAGAGTGGGGTATTCAAATCTCCTACTATTATTGTGCGAGGTGCAAGGTGTGATTTGAGCTTTAGTAAGGTTTCTTTTTTTTTCCTTCCATCTTTATTAAATTGGGTATTTCTTATTTACATTTCAATTGTTACTCCCTTTCCTGGTGTCCAGGTCAACATCCCCCTAAGCCCTCTCCTTGGCCTTCTATATGGTTATTCCCCTTCCCATTCTCCCCCCATTACCACCCTCCGCCCCAACAATCCCATTCACTGGGGGTTCAGTCTTAGCAGGACTAAGGGCTTCCATTTCCACTGGTGGCCTTACTAGGCTATTCATTGCTACCTATGCAGTTGGAGCCCAAGGTCAGTTCATGTATAGTCTTTGGCTAGTGGCTTATTCCCTGGAAGCTCTGTTGGCTGTTGTTCATATGGTGTTTCAAGCCCCTTCGAGCTCTTTCAGGCCTTTCTCTGAATCCTTCAACGGGGGTCCCATTCTCAGTTCAGTGGTTTGCTGCTGGCATTCACCTATATATTTGCTGTATTCTGGCTGTGTCTCTCAGGAAAGATCTACATCCAGTTCCTGTCATCCTGCACTTCTTTGCTTCATCCATCTTATCTAGTTTGGTGGCTGTATATATATGGGCCACATGTGGGGCAGGTTCTGAATGGGCATTCCTTCAGTCTCTGTTCTAAACTTTGCCTCCCTATCCCCTCACAAGGATATTCTTGTTCCCCTTTTAAAGAAGGAGTTAAGCATCTGCATTTTGGTCATCCTTCTTGAGTTTCATGTGTTCTAGGCATCTAGGGTAATTCAAGCATTTGGGCTAATATCCACTTATCAATGATTGCATACCATGTGTGTTTTTCTGTGATTGGGTTACCGCACTCAGGATGATACTTTCCAGTTCCATCAATTTGCCTATGAATTTCATAAAGTCATTTTTTTGATAGCTGAGTAGTATTTCATTGTATAGATGTACCACACTTTTTGTATCCATTCCTCTGTTGAAGGGAATCTGGGTTTTTTTCCAGCTTCTGCCTATTGTAAATAAGGCTGCTATGAACATAGTGGAGCATGTGTCTTTGTTATATGTTGGGGCATCTTTTGGGTATATGCCCAAGGGAGGTACAGCTGGGTCCTCAGGTAGTTCAATGTTCAATTTTCTGAGGAACCTCCAGACTGATTTCCAGAGTGATTGTATTAGTTTGCAATCCCACCAACAATGGAGGAGTGTGTGCCCTTGCATTTGTAACATAGATTATTTATGACTGAGAGTTCATCTTGGTAGATTTTTTCCTTTGATCAATATGAAGTGTCCTTCCTTATCTTTTTTGATGACTTTTGGTTGACAGTCGAGTTTATTCAATATTAGAATTACTACTCCAGCTTGTTTCTTTCCACCATTTGCTGGGAAACTTGTTTTCTAGCCTTTTACTCTGAGGTAGTGTCTGTCATTGACTCTGAGCTGTTTTTCCCGTATGCAGCAAAATGCTGGTGTGTTTCTTGGATGCAGCAACCCAGGGCCTTGCACTTGCCAGGGCTGGAACCTCTTTTCATATCCAGTCTATTAGTCTATGTCTTTTTATTGGGGAATTGAGTCCACTGATGTTAAAAGGTATTTAAGAATAGTGATTGTTGCTTCCTCTTATTTTTGTTGTTAGAGGAGGAATTATGTTTGTGTGTTTCTCTTCTTTTGGTTTCATTGCAAGATTATTTCCTTCCTTTTTCTACGTTGTATTTTCCCTATTTGTGTAGAAGTTTTCCATCTATAATCCTTTGTAGGGCTGTATTTGTGGAAAGATATTGTGTAAATTTGTTTTTGTCATGGAATATCTTGGTTTCTCCATCTACGTTAATTGAGAGTTTTGCTGGATATAGTAGTCTGTGCTGGCTTTTGTGTTCTCTTAGGGTCTGTATGACATCTACTCAGGATCTTGTGGCTTTCATAGTCTCTGGTGAGAAGCCTGGTGTAATTTAGATATGTCTGCCTTTATATGTTACTTGACCATTTTCCCTTACTGCTTTTAATATTATTTGTTTGTTTTATGCATTTGGTGTTTAGCCTATTATGTGACTGGAGGAATTTCTTTTGGGTCCAACTTATTTATTGTTCTGTTGCCTTCTTGTATGCTTATGTTCATCTCTTTCTTTATGTTAGGGAAGTTTTCTTCTATAATTTTGGTGAAGATATTTACTTGCCCTTTAATTTGGGAGTATTCACTCTCTTCTATACTTATTATACTTAGGTTTGATATTCTCATTGTGTCCTGGACTTCCTGGATGTTTTGTGCTAAGAGCTTTTTGCATTTTACATTATCTTTGACAGTTATGTCAATGTTTTCTATGGTATCTTCTGCCACAATGATTCTCTCTTCAATCTCTTGTATTCCGTTGGTTATGCATGCATCTCTGACTCCTGATCTCTTCCTTAGGTTTTCTACCTCCAGGGTTGTTTCCCTTTGTGCTTTCTTTATTGTTTCTATTTACATTTTTATATCCTGGACAGTTTTATTCAGTTCCTTCACCTGTTTGGTTGTGTTTTCCTGTAATTCTTTAAGGGATTTGTGTGTTTCCTCTTTAATTGCTTCTACCTGCTTACTTGCATTGTCCTGTAACTCTTTAAGGAATTTATTTAGGTCCTTCTTAAAGTCCTCCATCATCACCATCATAAAATGTAATTTTAAATCTAAATCTTGCTTTTCTGGTATGTTTGGATATCCAGCATTTGCTTTTGTGGGAGAACTGGCCTCTGATGATGCCAAGCAGTTTTGAATTTTGTTGTTTAGCTTCCTGTGCTTGTCTTTCAACATCAGGTTGTCTCTGGTGTTAGCTTGTCTTGCTGTCCCTGACAGTGACTTGACCCTTCTGTAGGCCTGTGTGTCAATACTCCTGTAGACTTCTTTTCTTTCAGGCACATCTGGGAACAGAGAGCTCTGCTCTTAGTTGTGTAGGTGCTTCTGGTGACTGGCTTTCAATTCCTTTTGGGTCAGGAATGTGGGCAGAAAGTAGTTTTCTCCTCTGAGTTCTCAGGAGAGTCCACGCTTCTGAGGGTCCAGTTCTCTCCCGCACGGGATTTGGGTGCAGGGAGTTGTGGTACCAGTTCAGTTAAGTTCCAGGCACAGCCAGAAACTGGAAGTGTCCTGTCCAATAGGATTTCTGCCTTTGTATGTCCTTAGTCCACCAGGCAGGTCACTTGAAGCAGAAATGTTGATCTTTTCTCTGCTCTCAGGTGTTTAGGTGCTCCTGGCAACTGGCTTTCAGCTCTAGGTGCAGGCAGAAATCCACAGAAGGCCATTTAATAATTGTCATCATTTTGCTGTATCTTTATTTTGTTTTTTGTTTGTATGTTTTTTACCCTTAGCTTTTGATGTTAATTTCTCCCTCCCAAACATAAAGGAATGATGAAGAAATCTTTAGAAGAGGGGAAATTACCTTCAGTCCCTCAGCACTGGAGACAAAATGTAACACTTTGCAGAAAAAAATATGGGCCTGTATGCACTTTGTGATACTCTTACTCTGGAGGCTTTGAGAGGATAAGAAGTGCTCAGCACTATAAACACATGAACCCTGGTTTTCAGGAGCTGACTGAGAAAACAGTCAATAGTGGTTCAATCTTGACACCTTGTCTTGTTACTTTTTCTGGAATAATATAAACTAATGAATGCTCATCCTTAAGCCCACCTTAACATATCAATAGGTTTATTGGAATTCCTTATAGGAATACAAGTGAATGGGGTACTTATAGAAGCAATGGTAACCCAAGAGTAGTTGTATCACTTAGAAAGTTCCCACCATAGCCTGGGTGCCAAGCTCACAAAAGTTGCATAATGAAGACTTGCCTCCACTGATCCTTCAGTCTCCTAAAGACTCTAACACACCCTTTCACAAAAATAACACCTGAAGGAAACATCAGGAAAAAGGACATGGATCCCAGGTAAGAATTAGGTGTCCTCTCTCTGTGTTTCTATTAGTAAGTATTAACAGCTCCGGTAATATGACAATAGAACTAGCTTCACTGTATTACTTTGCTCAATTCCTTGCCATGACTAAAGGCCAGGAGGTTCTGCAGCTTATCACAGCAGCCTCTGCTCCATGATGATTAAGGTCATTTAACTTCTTCAGTACACCTCATTGAGTCATTCACTATAAAGTGATTTGATCTTATCCAAGATAACTCTTCCCCACCCCTAGATAAGGCCTTTATATTCAACTCCATTTTATATCACTTAGCATATATTTACTTATATCATATATGGAAGTCTGATGAAGATGATTAAATATTGTTTTTGTATATTCAGAAAACACAGAAGACCATTTAATAAATGCCATAATTTTGCCGTATCTTTATTTTGTTTTTTTTTCTGTGTGTATGTTTATTTAGTTTTAGTTTTTGTTGTTAATTTTTGAAGACAGTGTCTCACCCATTAGTCCACATGATCCTGAAATTAGTTTTCTGCTCCAGAATACCAAGTGTTAGGATTCCATGTATATAACATGTGTATTACACTTGCCTAGTGCAATAATTATTATCATCCTATTTATTTTTCTTCTTAGTACATATTTTATAAAATTTTAAAGCTTTCACACAGTTCAAAGAATAAAGACATATAATAGTTTTGTAAAACCACAATAGTAACTTAAACCATAGGGATGGAAAGCTGTAATTTCAAGTCATAACTGAAGTTATAAGACATCTTCTGACAGTAAAATGATGAAACAGAAATAGCCTCAGATTTGGTAGGGTGTTCATTATGTTACTGACTATGAAAGGATATATTAAGGCTTCTTTTTAAATTAAATTACACAATTTTTACAAAGCACATTTTACATGTATAAAGATTTTTCTGAGATGACTAATAGAAAGCATAATTTATATCAGAGAAACATGTATTATTTCTTCTACTTTAGTTATACAAACTATGTCAGACATAAATCAGAGCTCTCTTGTGAAAATACAGTATAACTAGTTTTGATTAAAAATATAAATTCAAGTCAATTCCAAAACAACTTAATTTTTTTTCTCTTGCCCACACTACTGGTAAGATGGTATTTAAGGCAGAGCACTATGGCAATCTTAGTTTTGACAGATGTAATTTATAGTCTTTCCAAGAACATACTTTTATTTGTATTACCTCATCAAAAAGGGGATTGAAAGAAAAATCCACCATGATGAATAATTAGAATTTTTCATGCCTCTTCATTGTACTTTAAATTGACATTCTATCCCCAGAATATTGCTAGATAAAATTAGTTTAAAATATTAGCATTCCTGGGAGAGTCCCTTTATTATTCTCATTTGCCAGAATAAGATGAAATAGGAGGAAATTACATAACTTGCCTGAAGTTATACAATCATTTCACCCTGGCCACTGGGTGCATTGTGATTCATTTCTTGGCAATAAAGTCTGCCAGAGATATTTAACTGTTTCCTGACACTAGGGATTGATGAAGCTATAAAACTGTGACTTAAATAAATGTGCAGTGTCCTAAAATAGTTAAATAGCCTTTAAGGTCCTTTCCAATACCAAAACATCACAAAACAAAGAATTAAACACTGTCAAAGCCATGAAATCTGGTGCTTTCACTTCCTCTTTATCATTAATCATAGATGGGCAATGTGTCAATGATCCAGCTACCTTTTCAGCTAAACCAATCTGCTTCTATTTTATTTGAAGATAAACACTTTTTTTTAAAAAAAATGTAAATAAGACTAGTTTATAGAATTTGTTTCCATTTGGTAATGTCTTAGTTATGGTTTTACTGTTATAACCAGACAATATGACCAAGGCTATGGCCTGACTTGCAGCTTCAGACAGGATCTGTCCACTATCATCAAGGAGGGAGCACAGCAGCATCCAAGCAAGCACAGTGTAGTTCTGAGAGTTCTACATCTTGATCTGACCGCCACTGGAAGACTGACTTCCAGGCAGCTAGGAGGAGGGTCTCAAATCCAATCCTCACAGTGACACAGTTTCTCCAACAATTCCACACCTAATCCAAACAGGTTACACTTCTTAATGGTGCCACTTCCTGGGCCAAGCATATTCAAACCACCACAGCCATGAAGTTTTATAACTAATACTTGTCAGTGATGAATATATTTGCTTTCTTTTACTGTAAACGTCAGGCACCCATTAAGAAAGAGTGTAATTTGATGATGCTGAATGAGGTAGTCACTATTATATTTTCAAATTCCATAGATAATTGTTATATTAAATTTTGGAGGAAAAACTCTTATTTATAAAATTAAAAACTGATTCTACATGCATTTCAATTTCTTAAAATACATTAGAGAATGTTCTGAAAAATATACAGCTAGACAGTTTAATGTGTTTCTATTGTGTACAAACACCTGAAACCAGTAAGTTAAATATTTACAAAAAATTTCAGAGAGTAGTAAGAATTGACAACAAAATTTAACCCCATCTCTTCTAGATAAATTGACTATGGCTTGTTCATGATATGTAGAGATTGGGCTAATCCTTTTCCAAACTAGATGTGGGTTTGTTTGTTTGTTTCTTTTTTATTAGATATATTTCTTTACTTACATTTCAAATATTATTCCCTTTTCCAGTTTTCAGTCCATAAGCCCCCATCCCCTCCCCCTCCCCATATGGTTGTTCCCCCATCCATCTCCCTTACCACGCCCCCAAACATTCCCCTGCACTGGGGGTCCAACCTTGGCAGGACCAAGGGCTTCCCCTTCCGCTGGTGCCACAACAAGTCTACTCTCTGCTACATATGCAGCTGGAGCCATGGGTCAGTCCATGTATAGTCTTTGGGTAGTGGTTTAGTCCCTGGAAGCTCTGGTTGCTTGGCATTGTTGTTCTTATGGGGTTGCAAGCTCCTTCAACAGATGTGTTTTAAAACAATGGTAAGATATAAATGTTATAACACAAGCTCTATATGGTATATCAAAAATAAGTAATAATACTATTACACATATAATTGTTTCTTATAGGTTTTCTCAAGGAACAATTTCTGTCAATGAAAAAAATACATAAATTTGTTCCTTTTTCTTGCTGGTGTCAAGCTTCACTTGGCTTCAGAGAAATATCTGGGATTAACTGCTGTCTGGTATACTATAACTGCAGCTTTTACTTTTTGAGGCACTGTCTCCAATCAATGACATATTAATGACTATGTTTGTAGACCATCCAAACTAACACATAAAGTCAAATGTGCTTTTTTTTCTCAATTTACTCCTTTATAGAGAGGTATAAAATTTAAAAACAAACAAACAAATAAAAAACATATACAACTGGGGTTTTGATTAATGTTGATTCTAATAGATTGTTTTACTTAGTTTCCCAGTTGATTTTCATGGAATATCAAAGCCACACCTCTGTCACACCTTCTGAAGACTCTGCTTGCATCTCAGTATTCTCTACTGCTGGAGGTTCTTGTGTCTTCAATATTAGCTTCTTCAGTCTGCTAATCCTTTTAAAATACAAACAAAAATCACATAGCAAATGTAATGTAGAATGAATTAAAACTTTTTATGTTATTATCACCTTGCCCCTAAAACTACATGGTATGTGCTACTGATATTCTGGTTAAATTTCATCAGTTTCTCTACCCAGTGAACTCAACACCCATGAGAAGCAAGACCTATACCCAAGAAAAAAATCATAATACAATATTTAACCTGTTCTATAGAAATATTCACAAAAGACAAAAAAACAATGATCAAACCAGTGGATTAGTGGTAGGCATTTTTATTGGCAAACAAAGACATTTAAGTGATAAGTAGGATCTGCTGGGCTGTGAATACCAAGAGAGATGTGACTACTATCTTTATTACATCTTTAAAAGTACTAATAGACCCTTCTGGACTAAACTTGTACCCTGAAAGGACCTTGGCTCTGGTCCTGCAACCATTCCCACAACACCCAGAGGAATCATGTCACCTAGGTGCTCTAACAAGCCCAGGAACACAGGTGCTCTAACATGCTCAGAAACACAGGATCACAGGAACACATGATCACAGGAACTCAGAGGAGGCTTGACTCCCAGAAGATTGGACACACCCAGGAGCACTGGATCTCTCACACACTCAAGATCACAGTTGAAGCCACAACATCTTCCCCAACACCAAGCATAACTGGGACCCACATAGGAACAAGGTAAACACAACCCCCGCACACCCAAAAGTATGGGTTCCTTCCAGCTTGTATCTGTGCCTGGAGGAAACTCAGGGCTCTGGCCTACCCCCACCCACTCCTGCAACAGCCAGAGAAATCTTGATTCCCAGGAGCTCTGACACAATAGGATCTAAGGAGCTTGGTCATACCAAGACTTCAGTATCTTAGAGGCAGCTTGATTCCCAGGAGCTCTGACACACTCAGGATCACAGGATCACAGGATCCCACAATCACAAGATTACAAAAGACTCTGAGGAGTTCTGATGCAACCAGGATGACAAGAAGGACAGGCTCCAGTCAGAGACAGCTAGGGCAGGTAGCACTAGAGATAACCAGATGGCGAGAGGCAAGTGCAAGAGCATAAGCAACAGAAACCAACACTACATAGCATCAGAAGAACCCAGTTCTCCCAGTACAGCCATCCCTAGATACCTCACCACACTTGAAAAGCAAGATACAAAGTAATAAATCATATCTCATGATGATGACAGAGGACTTTAAGGAGGACATGAAAAACTCCCTGAAAGAAATATAGAAGAGCACAACCAAACAGGTAAAGGAATTGAACAAAATCATCCAGGATTCAAAAAATGGAAGTAGAAATGATAAAGAAATCATAAAAGGAGACAACCATGATAGGGATAGGAATCACAGATGTAAGCATCACCAACAGGATATTAGAGAAAAAAGAGAGACTCTCAGGAGCAGAAGATACCATAGAAAACATTGACACAGCAGTCAATGTACATGCAAAAGGCAAAAAGCTCCTAACGAAAACATCCAGGAAACACAAAGACACAATGAGAAGACACACCCTAAGAATCATAGGTATAGAAGAAAGGGAAGATTCACAATTTAAAAAACCAGTAAAGGCTCTCTGCCCCCTCCCTGTTCCAGAGACAGCCGTGCAGTGCCAGCCTTGTCTCATAGACAAGATGGTGAAGGTCGATGTGAACGGATTTGGCCGTATTGGGCTCCTGGTTACCAGGGCTGCCTTCTCTTCTGACAAAGTGCGATTGTTGCCATCAACGACCTCTTCATTGACCTCAACTACATGGTCTACATGTCCCAGTATGACTCTACCCATGGCAACTTCAATGGCACAGTCAAGGCTGAGAATGGGAAGCTTGTCATCAACGGGAAGCCCATCACCGTTTTCCAGGAGCGAGATCCCGCTAAGATCAAATCGGGTGATGCTGGTGCTGAGTATGTCATGGAGTCTACTGGTGTCTTCACCACCATGGAGAAGGCTGTGGCTCACTTGAAGGGTGGGACCAAAAGGGTCATCATCTCCACCCCTTCAGCAGATGCCCCCATGTTTGTGATGGGGGTGAACCACGAGAAATAAGACAACTCCCTCAAGATTGTCAGCAATGCATCCTGCACCACTAACTGCTTAGCCCCCCTGGCCAAGGTCATACATGACAACTTTGGCATTGTGGAAGGGCTCATGACCACAGTCCATGCCATCACTGCCATTCAGAAGACGGTGGATGGCCCCTCTGGAAAGCTGTGGCGTGATGGCCGTGGGACAGCCCAGAACATCATCCCTGCACCCACTGGTGCCGCCAAGGCTGTGGGCAAGGTCATCCCAGAGCTGAACGGGAAGCTCACTGGCATGGCCTTCTGTGTTCCTACTCCTAATGTATCCGTTGTGGATCTGACATGCCGCCTGGAGAAACCTGCCAAGTATGATGACATCAAGAAGGTGGTAGCAGGCATCCAAGGGCCCACTAAAGGACATCCTGGGCTACACTGAGGACCAGGTTGTCTCCTGCGACTTCAACAGCAACTCCCACTCTTCCACCTTTGATGCTGGGGCTGGCATTGCTCTCAATGACAACTTTGTAAAGCTCATTTCCTGGTATGACAATGAATACGGCTACAGCAACAAGGTGGTGGACCTTATGGCCTACATGGCCTCCAAGGAGTAAGAAACCCTGAACCACCCAGCCCAGCAAGGATACTGAGAGCAAGAGAGAGGCCCTTAGTTTCTGAGGAGTCCCCATCCCAACTCAGCACCCAACACTGAGCATCTCCCTCACAATCCCATCCCAGACCCCATAATAACAGGAGGGGCCTAGGGAGCCCTCCCTTCTCTCTTGAAGATCCTGTACAGATGACATTCAGAACCTAAGAGAACACAAATGCCAGCCCAGGCTATTATACTCAGAAAAACTCTCAATTACCATAGACAGAGAAACCAAAATATTCCATGACAAAAACAAATTTACACAATATCTTTCCACAAATCCAATCCTATAAATAATAGTAGATGGAACTCTCCAACTCAAGAAGAGAAACTACAACCTAGGAAAAGCAAGAAGTCAACCTTCTTGCAACAAACCCAAAAGAAGAAAGCCACAGAAACATAATTCTACCTCTAACAACAAAAATGACAAAAAACAACAACCACTACTCCTTAATATCTTTTAACATCAATGAACTAAATTCCCCAATAAAAGACATAGACTAACAGACGGGAAACATAAACAGGAGCCAGCCTTTTCCTGCATACAGAAAACATACCTCAGTGACAAAGACAGACACTAATTCAGAGTAAAAAGCTGGGAAAAAAATTTCCAAGCAAATGGTTCTAAGAAACAAGCTGGAGTAGCCATTCTTATATTGACAAAAATTGACTTTCAACCAAAAGTTATCAAAAAGGATAAGGAAGGGCACTTCATACTCATCAAAGGAAAAACACACCAGATGTGCTCTCAATTCTGAATATCTATGCTCCAAATCTAAGGACACTTGCATTAATAAAAGAAGTCTCATGAAAGCTCAAAGCACACATTGTACCTCACATATTAATAATGGGAAACTTTAACACCCTACTTTAATCAATGGACAGATCATGGAAACAGAAACTGAAAAGAGACACAGTGAAACTAACAGAAGTTATGAACCAAATGGATTTGACAGAATTTATAGGCTATTTTATCCTAAAACAAAAGAATAAACCTTATTCTCAGCATTTCATGGTACTTTCTTCAGAACTGAGCATGTAACTGGTCACAAAACAGGACTCAACAGATACAAGAAGACTCAAATAATCCCATACATCTTATCAGATCACCATAGACTAAGGCTGGTCCTCAATAACAACAAAAATGACAGAAAGCCCACATACACATAGAAGCTGAACAATGATAACCATGCCAAGGAAGAAAAAAAAGGAACAAATTAAAGACTTTCTACATTTTAATAAAAATGAAGGCACAAACCTATGGGACACAATGAAAGCAGTGCTAAGAGGAAAACTCACAGCTCTGAGTGCTTCCAAAAGGAAACTGGAGAGAGTATACTTCATCAGGTTGGTAGCACACATGAAAGCTCAAGAACAAAAAGAAGCAAATAAACTCAAAGGGAGTAGAAGGAAGGAAATAATAAAACCCAGGGCTGAAATCAACCAAAGAGAAACAAAAGAACTATACAACAAATCAACAAAGCAGGAACTGGTTCTTTGAAAAAAATCAAAAAGATAGATAAACCCTAAGCCAGAATTAGAGGGCACAGGGACAGATTCCAAAATAATAAAATTGGAAATGAAAGGGGAGACATAACAGGAACTGAGAAAATTCGAAAAATCACCAGATCCTACCACAGAAGCCTGGATTCAAAAAAACAGGAGAATCTGGATGATATGAACATTTTTATAGACTTGTACCAGGCACCAAAGTTAAATCAGAATCAGATAAATGATCTAAACATCCCCATAACCTCTAAAGAAATAAAAACAGTCATTAAAACACTCCCAACCAAAAGAAGACCAAGACCAGATGGATTTAGTACAGAATTCTATCAGAACTTCATAGAAGAACTAGTAATAATACTCTCCAAACTATTCCACAAAAGAGAAACAGAAGGAACACTACCCAATTTGTTCTATGAAGTAACAATTGCACTAAATTATACCAAAATTGCACTAATTATACCTAAACCATACAAAGACCCCCCCCAAAAAAAGAAAACTTCAGGCCAATTTCCCTTATTAATATTGATGCAAAAATACTCAATAAAAAATACTCAATAAAAAATACTCAATAAAATTCTTGCGAATACTCTAAGAACACGTCAAAGCGATCATCCATCATGATTAATTAGGCTTCACCCCAGGGATGCAGGGATGGTTCAATGTATGAAAATCCGTCAATGCAATCCATTATAGAAACAAAGTCAAAGGAAAAAACAAATGATCATCTCATCAGATGCTGAGGAAGCATTTAACAATATTCAATACCCCTTCATGATTAAAAGTCTGGGAAAGATCAGGAATTCAAGGCTCGTACTTAAACATAGTAAGAAACAATATATAAGGAAACCAGTAGTCAACATGAAACTAAATGGAGAGAAACTTGAAGCAATCCCACTTAAATCAGGAATTAGAAAAAGCTGCCAACTCTCTTCCTACATATTCAATATAGTACTTAAAGTCTGACCCAGAGCAAATAGACAACGAAGATATATCAAAGGGATACAAATTGAAAGAAAGAAGTCAAAATAACACTATTTGCAGATGATATGATAGTATACTTAAGGGGCCCCAAAAATTCCACCAGAGAACTCTTAAACTTGATAAACAACTTCAGCAAAGTAGATAGATATAAAAATAAAAATAACTCAAACAATTAATCTACTCAAAGGATTAAAAACAGGTTGAGAAGGAAATTAGGGAAAAGATGCTCTTCACAATAGTCACATACAATATAAAATACCTTAGTGTAACTCTAATGAAGCAAGTGAAAGATTTGTATGACAAGAACTTCAAGTCTCTGAAGAAAGATATCGAAGAAGATCTCAGAAGATGGAAAGACCTCCCATGCTCATGGATTGGCAGGATTAATATAGTAAAAATGTCCATTTTGTTAATCCCATGCATCCTACCAGATCACCACAGACTAAGGATGCTCTTCAAAAACAAAACAATGACAGAAAGCTCCCACACACACATGAAAGTTGAACACTGCTCTACTCAGTTCAAGGAAGAAATAAAGAAATTAAAGACTTTTTAGAATTTAATGAAAATGAAGGCATAAAAAAATGTCCATTTTGTGAAAAGCAATCTACATATTCAATGCAATCATCATCAAAATTCCAACTCAATTACTCAGAGAGGTAGAAAAAGCAATTTGCAAATTTATTTGGAATAACAAAAAACCCAGAATAGGGAAAACTATCCTCAACAATAAAACAACTGCTAGGGGAATCATGATCCCCAAACTCAAGCTGTATTACAGATCAATCGTGATTTAAAAAAAAAAATGTGTGATATTGGTATAGATACAGGTAGGTAGGAATAGAATTGACGACTCAGAAATGAACCCACACACCTATGGTCAAATGATCTTTGACAAAGGAGCTAAAACCATCCAGTGGAAAAAAGATAGCAGTTTTAATAAATGGTGCTGGTTCAACTGGGGTTCAGCGTGTAGAAAAATTCTAATTGTTCTTCTTATCAATTTGTACAAAGTTCAAGTCCAAGTGGATCAAGGACCTCCATACAACACCCAATACACTGAAACTAATACAAGAGAAAGTGGGGAAGAACCTTGAACACATGGGCACAGGGGAAATTTTCCTGAACAGATCACCAATGGCATATGCTCTAAGATTAAGAATGGACAATGGGACCTCATAAAATTGCAAAGCTTCTGTCAGGCAAATGACATTGTCAATAGGACAAAACAGCAACCAACAGATTGGGAAAAGATCTTTACTAACCCAATTACAAAAATGCAAATCAAAACAACCTTGACATTCCACCTCACACCAGTCATAATGGCTAAGGTCATAATCTTGGGTGACTAGACATGCTGTCTAAGATGTAGAGAAAGAGGAACACTCCTCCATTGTTGGTGGGACTGCAAGCTGCTACAATCACTCTGGATATCAGTCTAATGGTTCCTCAGAAAATTAGACATAGTACTACCTAAGGACCCAGCTATACCACTTCTGAGCATATACCCATATGATACCCCGACATAGAACAAGAACAGATGTTCCACTATGTCCATAGCAGCCTTATTTTAATAGCCAGAAGCTGGAAAGAACCCAGATGTCCTTCAACAAAGGAATGGATACAGAAAATGTGGTACATTTACACAATGGGGCACTATTCAGCTATTAAAAACAATGACTTCATGAAATTCTTAGGCAAATGGATGGAGCTAGAAAATATTATCCTGAGTGAGGTAACCCAATCGCAAAAGAACACACATGGTATGCACTCACTGATGAATGTATATTAGCCTAAAACCTTGCAATACCCAAGACATAATCCATAGATCACATGAAGCTCAAGAAGGTGGAAGACCAAAGAGTAGATACTTCAGTCTTTCTTAAAGGGAGCATTAAATATTCATGGAAGGAAATACAGAGACAAAGTGTGGAGCAGATACTGAGGGAAAGGTCATCCAGAGTTGCCCCTACTTGGGGGATCCATCCCATATACTGTCACCAAAACCAGACAATATTGTGGATACTAAGAAGTGTATGCTGACAGGAGCCAGATATAGCTGTCTCCTCTGAGATTCTGCCAGAGTCTGACAAATACAGAGGCAGATGCTCTCAACCAACCATTGCACTGAAAACGGGATCCCTAATGGAGGAGTTAGAAAAAGGATTGAAGAAGCTGAAGGGGTTTTTAACCGCATAGGAAGAAACACAATATCAACCAACCAGACCCCCCCCCTAGAGCTCCCATAGACTAAACCACCAACCAAAGAGTACACAGAGATGGACCCATGGCTCCAGCTGCATGTCTAGCAGACTATGGCCTTGTCAGGCATCAATGAGAGGAGAGGCCCTTGGCCTGTGAAGGTTCAGTGCCCATGTGTAGGGAAATGTCAGTGGGGGAAATGAGAGGGAGGGGGTTGGTGGTTGGGTAAACACTTTCATAGAGAAAGTGGGAGAGGAGAAGGTATAGGGGGACTCCACAGGGGAAACATGGGAAGGGACTAACATTTGAAAGGTAAGTTAACAAAATATCCAATTAAAAAAAGAGAGAAAGAAAAGTACTATTAGAGATGGTGACACAAGAAGGAGACTAGTGATAGGAAAATGGTATGTATCTTAGCATAAATCAAACTAACTTCACTAAATTCCTGCAGGAGTGACAGAAGTAAAAGGAGATGATAAATAAGTGGTTAGTACCATGAGAACAAAGCCTGCTCATTATATAACATGGAACAACCATATAGTAATGAGAAAGAAGGTAGCTATCATGAGTCCATGAGGGATACAAAACATGGGCTAGATAAAGAGATTGTAGTGGAAAAATCTCCAGTAGCATGTAGCTATAGGTGTTCATTATCAAGGGAGATATGATAGAAGATAAAGTGGAAGGAAGTAAAGACAGACAGAAAATATAAAATGAATGAAAAAATAAAGTTGATTCTTAGATTTCAGTCAGAAACTTTAAAAATAAAACTGGAAATTTTGGAATAATGAAAAGACATACTTTAAGAATATATCACTGTTGAAGAAGTTTGATTCTTCTTTCTTTGAAAAGAAGCCTATGAAATTGAGAAGAAAGAAAACAAAAATGGTTCTTGGAGCTTTCATTAAGAATAAGAAAGTGAACAGGAAAGGGTGGACAGCAGGTGAAGTGGTAGACAGGGAAGGGATGGGTAGGGAAAAGAGAGGACTTTATGCAGAATGCAGTAGAGGAATCTTTTTGTTTAATCGATTTGTATTTCTTCATGGGAAATTGAGGCACTATATCTGGTTTGTTTCCCTTATCCAGAGAGGGGATGATCTACAATAACAGTATCTTCCATGTAAGTTCCAACACTGCTTCACTGATAATTTAAATCGTGTCTTTGCAAAAGACATTCTGCTCTGTTGGGGAAATATAGCACAAGTGAAGCAAAGTTCTGTAATATGGTCACAAGTATTTTCCACAAGGAACGAACATTATTAAGATTGGTGTAAGAAAGTGACAGACAGTGGTGCTATACTTTCACTGTTTGCCCTTGTCTTACCTTTTCTCTTGGTGGTTTTGACATTGGTGACTAATAGCTTTCACAGCTGAAGATGCTCTCTACATAAATAAGTGGCTTGCCATCTGAAAACCTGGGCACTAATTTTGTTCTGTGTGTTTTATGATTTTGGAAAACTTAGTTAATTAGTAAGTTTTGATAGATAAAAAACTTGGAGTTGTATTAACTCCAAAGCAAAACTTAATAGAAAATTAAGCTATGTGAAATTCAAAGCCCATTGTAGCTCCATTAACCACACACATAAAAAGGAAAGCTGGCATCCAGGAACCTTAATTTTGGTCTGTTTTCCAACTTTATTTCAGTGTTCAATATCTCCTAGTGTCCCACCTAGGCATGTTAAGATAGTTGGCTCTGCCTCCACCATTCTGTAAAATGAAGCTCCTCAGGCCAGGAGCAAACAAAAACTTTTAATCAATCCAAGGTTGAACTAGACAAAAATGGTTTATTTTCAGTCATTGAAGAACATCAGAAAATCCCCCCTTGTGTTAGAGATAGAAATATTGCTAATAACAGAAACTATAAGATTGTTTACACAGAACAATGAGGAAAAACATGTAAACTTAAAGTCTGAAGTCCATGAGGTCAAAAGCTTAATACATTTTCAGTGCTTAAAGAAGCATAGTCATTGGCTTAGCCATTCAGTACATGGAAATGTTGTGTGGCTCCACCAAGACAAGCCGCTGCCTGCATGGATGTGTCCTCTCAGTTCTCATGACTTCCAGTCATAACTGGAACTCAGCAATTGATATGCAACCTTGAGTTGAATATAACATTATTACAGTTTGGAAAAGATTCTCCTTACATGAACTTTATTTTACTCTTCTGAAATGCAGCATTTTCTTGTCATACAAGCTGTTAAAAGCAAGGCATATAATGTGCATGCAATAAATACTATGTATTATTAAAGCAGTAAATACCCTTGTCTTTTAAGAGAGGAAGATTCTATAGCTCAAAATTATTTTTGCTGGCATGGTACAGACAACTGGATCAATGGCTTGGTTCTTCTCCTAAGGGTTAATATCATTAGAATTTGAGTTTTGGAAATCTCTAAGTATTGAACCTCTGAGTTTTTTGAAAGATCATGACAACTTCCAACATGGGATCAACATGGAATCAAGGCTAGCACATAAATACATACCATGGTTTGCTCGTGATTTTACCATAAATTCAAAAAGATAGCTTCAATTAGCATAAGTTTTCTTATTAATTCTTATCTTTAAAATGTACCTTTTATCAGTCTGATCAAACCAATAGGTCATTTATGAATAAAAATGCTTCATTTACTTTCTGTTCATGCCTAGTTTATCACCCAAATAACCATCAAACTCTATTCTATTTTTTTTCTATAATAGATACAACTTTATAGGAAATTTCTGTTGGGAGTTTCCCAGCCCAGTCTTGCAATCTGAAACTCAGGCATTTAAAAGCAGGTTAAGAGCAGCAACACAAGCACTCTGAACCAACCCAGACAAAGCTGCAAGCACTGAGTCTATACCTGCCTGTTGAAATGCAAGTCTGGTGGACTGTGTTCCTCCTGAAGAGAACTCAAAAGCACATCTCTACAGTAAATACTGCTCTCAGCTCCTAAAACATGTTATTTAAAACAACTACAGCTTTTAACAGTCTCTCCATTTATTACTTTCTTAACAATAGGGAAATACAGGAGATGTATAGGAAATAAGTCTGCATTCTATCTCACAAGTCATGGATTTAACGACATAATCTTTGTGATAAAAAATATGCATTGCTTTAAGTGTGTGGGTTTTATGTCATGTAAAATAACTTTCGATAACGCTGATTGTTTAAAAAAAGATGTGTCACTTAAGAAAACTTCAAATAATACAGAAAAGTGTACTGAAAAAAATTCAACCACCCAATAATTGTCCCCCTGTGTATCATTTTGTCACTATGTTAGTTTTGTGCTTTTCTCTATAAATTACACACACTCAACAATATGGATTAAACCTAATGGATCATAGGATCATAACTCTTCATCATTCCACAAGTATGTTCTAAATAGGAATCTTTTAAGATGCAGGTAATCAAAACCCTGCTATAAAGACCAGCCTAACACTAGCCAGAACTCAACACACCCAAAACCAAAAGAATGATGTTAGAAACCCAAGTATTTCTTTACCATAAAATTTACTACAAATGCAACTTTGCTCTTTGGCAAAAATAAGTCTCCAAAATAAAATTGTCTAGTTCTTTTCACTATAATCTGCTCTCTGAATTCTCCCAGTTGAGTTTGTACTGACCTCAAGTCCTGTGTGTGCTGCTTGAAGTCATAGTGTAGGGTAATAGTGCCACCTGTAGGATTGAACGGGCATCACAATGTAAAAAAGAACAGAATGTACTCTCTCCCAGGTTCACCAAATTTTGCACTGTTTAATTCATTTGTGAGAAACTCTTCAACCCACTAATCCAACACTGTCCAACAGTTTATAAAACATATGTTAGCTTTGGTTACAGAAACATCCAGGGGCGAATGGAGAGAAATGACCACACAGTTAAGGAAATTGACCATCTGGCAACTCACACTAAGGATATCTAAACATTTTTCTGTCCAGCTCCTTTTTGCCTCATGTCTTTCTGTCATGACATATGAACTCCTTCCTCCTGTCAGTTCAATTCTGCATTTCCATACAAATCAGGCCTCCCCTCTTTTTATATTCTTTCCAATATAAGATGGCTAGTGGTCCCTGCTATTTAATTTGTCTTTGAAGATGTCAATACTAATGGTCCCTGAGGTCTCATAAATGTTCTGCTCTTCACAAACATGGTTGCTGATAACTTTCTGATATATCTTTCCTTGTCAAATCTATATTTCTAGCTGACTATCAGACACCCCCAACAAACAGCCTTTAATCAAGCCTGGCAGAAGCACTCATCTTCTCCAGCACACCCTGGAGCCCTTGACCAAAAATGACATTGCTGTTCACCTGTCAGTCAAGCATCTGTTCAGCCTTGAAGGCAGTAGTTTTCTCTTTCATCATACCCTGCTTTCTATGTCCACTGCATATGCCTCAGCCCTTCCACCCTTTTTCTAATTGCTTTTGCTATGTCTAGCCTGGAACACCTTCCTGCGGGTCCCACAATTCATCTGTGCTTCCTCTGTCTTCTCCTAGGTATCACAGAGGGTCAGAGAGTCCATGCTGTGTCTTTTCTCCCTCACTAATCTCACCTGCCTGGAAATTAGATCATATTCAATGGTGTCTCCTCAATAGAGAGGTTCAAGTTGAATGTCAACTTCAAGTCTAGCATTGTGCACCATCTGCCTCACTGGATATCCAGTTAACTTGTGACAGCTTCTTATTGTCTTAGCATTTCGGAATTCTTGGTGTCTTCTCTAATCACACCTGCTTTTTTCCCATATTTTGCATGGTAATGTCTTTTAAGCCACCTACTGCTGGTGCCTGGGCTGGCTCACTGTTGTGAAAGGCTATCATTTGTACCATAGGACATTTTATCAATGTGCTTAGCCTCTCCTCACAAGGCATACAGAGCATCCTTGCTATCAGAGGTTTAGAATAAAAAAGATGTCTGGGCATGATTAAATGGATCTTAGAGAGCTAAATCTTATATCAAGGTCCACTCATCTGAGTCATGAACTCTTTGTCTCTCAGCTTGAATTGGCAGTTCTTCAGAAGACTGTGTGTGGTTTCCTATTACCATACAAACTAATAGAGAAATCTCTATCTCCCATTTCTCCTTACCTCTAATCTTCTTACTCTTTCACTAAAGATTTGGTTGGATGAAATTAGAATGATGCTGTTATCTTTCTCCCCTTGGAAAGAATGGACCAGAGCTTCCCCAGACTATGTGGAATGCCAACTGTGATTCAGATGTCTGTGTTGTTATTCTCTGCCCAATAACATGTTTCTGTCTTATTTATTAAACACAATGCATCTAGTGAGTTTCTACTTCAGGGTCTCTACACTTGACACAAGCTTACAGTACTGTACCTGAGTCTTCCTCCCCCTTTTCATAGAGCCCTATGAAGTCTCTTCTTCATTCCATTAATGCCTAAATTGTCCTCCCACATTATGAAATATAAAATATTTCCCTGTTATTCCACTCCCTGAACGGTATAGTTATTTTCTACTTTCAGAAACTAAAACCCTGTGTTATCTTCAGTATTCACTGATTGATTCTCAATGCCTGGAACAGACCCAGCACAGGTTAAAGGTTCAGTCAGTACTTTGAATTTACATAAGAATGAACTAACACATGAGTAAATTTAAATCAAAAGAATGTAGATATAAGGAAAGTGGTAGATAGCCTTAGGTTTTGAACCATAGAACTACCTCTGAGTATCTGAATCACTAAGTCTGCTAAAACCACTCAGTTCATAATAAGTGTCACCATTCCAGCAAAGGTCCCAGGACGAAGCTTACCCAGAAGCCCATAGTCATTGTGCTGTCTAATGAACACACTGAGACCACTGTGGGCATCCTCAGGAATTTTCTTTTCAGGATGAAACATGTATCTAAGGCTAGTGACTACTAGAGCGTTTGGCTTTCTGTAAGAAGTGTATAACACTCTATTAGCTATCAGATCCTAGGGACCACAGCACAAGCAGCTGTGGATAACAGCAATAAGTAGTATATGATCTCTGCAGAAATAAGAAGTGTTCTGAGTCAGATGTTAGGCCAAGCAATAGGTCTGTTCAATGAGAAAATGGTGAAAAAAATTCTCTTTCAGGTTAGTAACAAAGTGGGATAGGAGCCACCAAGATAAAGGTTTTATGTGGCCTCCTTCAAAAGCATGGCCCAAGCTACACATTCATTTGGACAAGTCAGTCAGATAAAGATGCCATGGACAAGATGTCATGAATACTACAGAGGCTTTCCCACTTTTGAGTAAGTGGGAAAGAATGTATCTGTGCCATTGGAGACCTTGTCAGCAATATAATTTCAAGTACAAAGACACTTGTCAAACTTCAGTCATAAAAAAAATGAGAAAGGGAACTGAGAGGTAGTATTCAGTGGTAAAGTACTTCACTGTCAAGAAATAAATAAGAGTTAAATAATGTAAGACCAAAACTATTTTTAGGACAGTGATTAACAGTGGGTTTTTCTTTATGATTAGTAAAGACCATTGAGTTGAAGCCCCCTCTAGATCATAGCACTCTAGTTTCCAGGACCTTTGGCTTCCAGACAAAATAAGGCCTATACCTAAGACAAGCAGAAGGCTACCTCCTGACAAAAAAATGCTGTTTTTACCCAAATCTTTTAATGGGGGCAATGTTCCTAGTCTGAAATAATTAATCTATTACATTCTATCTAGTCTGAGCATGTTTATAATATTATCAATGATGGAAATTCAAAAAATTTTAAATAAATTAAAATAAAGTATTTAAGATTTTGTGATATCTGATTTTTAAGGCATGCTTTAAACTAGGCTTAGTAATGATAAACAAAGACAGGAATGCTAGTAGATTCATCAGAAAAATCATAATGATATATTTAAACTTCATTGGTTAAGTCAGTTTTACTGCAGCATAGTTTATATATAATGTTAACCTATCAATATTGAATTAGAAATTCATTATGATCAGAGTATCCATTATATCCATTATTATATGTCATTATAAGTAACAGTAATATGCAATGTTCTCATGATCTTAAATAGTCATTACACAACATTTACATTCAATTCTTTCCTCATTTATGAACCTAGGATACCTCAGAGCAGCTCTCTGTTACAATAATTTTGTCTTCCCTGTAGTTCTGCACAAATGTGATCCAACATCATGGAAAACAGCTTGTCTGGCTCCTCTTGTTAAGCAAATTATTTGAAATTCATCCATGCTGTAGCAGCTGTCAGAATTTCTTTCCCATTGATTCCTGAACAGTGTCCCACCACATAAGCATGTCCCAGCTCTTTGTCCATTCAGCAGTTGGTGACTAAGCTTGGCTGTAGCCAGTTAGTAATTATTGTGCATAGAATTGCTATAATTATTTGAGGAGTAGTCCTTATGTGAAAGTACATTTTTTTATTTTTAGAAGGTGAAGTCTCTAAAAGTAGAGCTGTTCTTTTCTATTATGTTTAACTTAAAAAATACAAGCCAAACCGTTTTCAAATGGATGATGTCATTTGAATTAAAAAATATGTTTGTGAGAGAGATCTAGTTTTTCTGGACAGTATTTTCCTCCACAGTTGGCCTAGAATAAGTTTATCCAGGATGTTCATGTTGGTGTGTCAACATGGGCATCAGTGTCCTCTAGTCCTAGCCAGTCAACAGTACTATAAACAAACAAGAAATAGAGAAGTAAATGACTGAACTCCATCCCACTGACTGGTATTTGCCTTCAAAACCAAATATTAAAACATAAGAACCTCTGGTGGTCACTCTAATTTAAACTACCATATTCTATTTCCTGACCTTCATAGGTTCATAACATGATATAAAAGCATCTAGCCCAATGTCACACAAGTCCCCATGTCTTTCAGTCTCAACACTTATGAAGTCCAAGTCTTCTCTAAGATTTAAGACAATCTGTAACCAGCTGTAAAATCAAAAGTCAAATTATGCACTTTCAACATACAATGGCACAGAATATATATTGTCATTCCCAAAGGATATGATGTCCTTGAGGATTGACTTTTATTTAGTACCAGAAGGTACCAAGCAAGCTTCCAAAGGAGGGAGGTAAGCAAACATACAACTAGCTATAATGCTGTGCAGAATAGCTTTATGTCAACTTGATACAACTTGACATCTGAAAGCAGTGAACCTCAATTGAAAATATGCCTTCATAAAATTGGGCCATAGGCAGGACTGTAGAGCATTTTCTTAACCAGTGACTAGAGGAAACCCAGTCAATTTTAGGTGGTGCCACCCCCTACTTAGCTAATCCGTGGTTTTATAAGAAAGCAGGATGAGCAAGCCAAGAGGAGCAAGACAGTAATCCAAACTTCTTCATGTCTTCTCCATCAGCTTATGCCTCCAAATTTCCACCTGGTTTGAATTCCTGTCCTGGATTTCCACAATTCACCATGACTTAGAATATGTACACCAGATAAATCCTTTCTCTCCAAGTTGCTTTTCCTCAGAGTTTCATCATGGTACTACTAATCCCAACTAAGACAGACACCCATTAATCATATCAATGACCAACATGGCACAATAACCCTAAGAGCAGTAGTAGCACACACACTTTGGCAGAAACCAACACTTAATCTACTTAGACTTAAGAACTACTCAATAATAAAGAAACCTTGCTTACTACTGAAAATCTAGGCAACTATTTAGTGGTAATGAAGTTAATGCCCCCTCAGAGACAAAATTAAATTTCCGCTACTGTATTTAGGGCTTTTTTAGTAAAATGTTTAATGTGCATTCACTGAATTTATAAAAATGTACATAAACACAAAAGAAAGCTAAATATTTCTATTATTACTATGACTGGAAAATGATAATAGATTAACAGTATTTCTATTTTTGTTTTATTTTTTTACTGAAAAGAAATACATTTCCATTTAAAAAAGAAAAGGAGATATGGGGGAATAATCAGAGAATACTGGACCAAAGCAAGACGAAAAGCCAGTAGGGTAAATTCTATATTCTGTAGTTGCATATCTAATATTAAAGGAGTTAAAAGGCTATTCACTTCATATTTGCTGCCTACGATGCATGTCTCTTGCTTGAGTGTATACTTCTTGTGAGGGCTAACATTGTACTTTAAGTTTAAATTACTGTGCTTAAGAGGTCTATAAAACCAAAATGCCTCTACCTTGTAAGTCCCACATGACCAAAGACAAATAACTTTCTCAAATGCTGGGGACTATTGTTCATATTAAAAAAAAATCTGTTTTCATTTCTATAAACAAGCTTTGTTGTCCCACCCACACAAGATATGCTTGATCACATATAGGCAGGCAGTACAGAGGCAAGAAGTATGCCAGAATGTATGCCTACCCTTGATTGGACAACGATGGGAAGTACAGAACTTTGTGGGTTTTGCCTTTATAAGCCACTGACTATGGTAATTAGGAACCATATTCTGGGAATATGGTTATGGGCCTAGCCAATATCCATTACCAGTATTAACTTGCTTCAAATTCAGCTAAAAAAAAGGTGTTACTGAACTTATTCTTGCCTGGTGGGATTAACATTCTCTTTATCTCTGGCATACCCAATATTTTGGGGTTGCCAGTACAATTCAGGCTTCACTTTCATGGCTTCAAGAAATGGGTTTTGGGGGGCTCTCCAAGCCAGCACTCCCCTGTGCCTAAGCCTACTATCAGAAACTCTCTAAAAGGAATGAAAAAGATTTAATGACCCATTTACTAGTGTCTCTCATTAATCAAAAGCCAACACTATGGCTGAAATTAACAAATTTGGCTACCAACTTGGGTTGAACCCCACAGCATTGAATAACATTTGTTATAACATTGGTTTTGTTGTTACTTTTTTGTTTACGTATTTCTTCTTTATTGAAAATAGATTATTTTCTTATTCAGTATAACTTGATTATAATTTCCCCTCCCTCTTTTTCTTTCAGATCCTCCTCACCTCTCCTTTCCTCAGGATCTACTCCCTTTCTGTCTTTGATTAAAAATAGAACAAGCTTCTGGGAGATAACAGCCAAACATGACAAAATAAAATATAAGATAAAACAAAAATCATCATATCTATGCTGTCCAAACCAACAGAAGAAAAAGAGCCCAAGAGCAGGCACAAGAATCAGGCACTTACTCCTTCACACACACATACTGCAGTCACATTGCTTTTTCTCATCCTTGTCATCATCATTGTCATGGTAATCATAGTGCTCATTGTCACTGCTGTCAACATTGTTGTTCCCCTCCTCCTCTGCCTCCTCGTACTTTCAGATATTATAAATTAATTTGGGTTAGGTCTTTCCATGAAGGATCCCCTCCTTTATTCCTTTGTGCATCAAGCCTTGCTTCTTAATCACCTTATCTCTTCTATCAATAACTTTGGTTTCAACATTAAATTACTAGTGCTTTTTCTCTTCAAACTGTTTATTTGATGTTTTCTTTCTTCCTACTTTTTCTTTTTCATTTTAATCCGGCATGAATTGATTACTAATAATAACATGATAAATTCAATATTAGGCTGTTTTAAAATCTCTGCAACCAAAGAAATTAATCTATTGATTGTTTTTAATTTTGTCTTAAGTATATTTGGAATGCTCTATTTTTTATTATATTAGGTTTCTCTTAATATATATGTGTGGTTATTTGAATAAGGATGTTCCCATAAGCTCATATATCTGAATATTTGGTCATCGGGGAAAGTAACTATTTGAGAGGAATTAAGAGATGTGGCCTTGTTAAATTAGGTGTGGCCTTATTAGAGGAAGTGAGTCACTGGTAGTGAGCTTTGGGCTTTCAAAAGCCGACTTCAAGCCCAGAGTCACTTCTTTCCAGCTGCCTATTACTCCAGATCTAGAACTCTCAACTCGTTCTCACAGCACCATATCTGCTTGCATGCATGCTTCAATGCTTCCTGCCCTGAGGACAGTAGACTAAATCTCTGAAATTCCAAGCAGGCTCAAATTAAATGATTTCCTTCATAAAATTTCCCTTAGTTGTGGTTTATTTTTGCACCAAAATAACCCTGGCACTGCATAAAAAGTAACCATGAACTCAGTGGAGTTTTTTGAAACATGACACATTTATTCTGTGTGTTTCTATAGATTATCACTGCTGCACTATGTGGCTGAATCATTTTCTATGGATCTCCCAAGATCAGTGATTAAGGAATCAATTATTCTTAAATTTTTATCAAGAAAATGGGGAAAATATGTTCTCAAGACTCAGGCAGAATGCATTTTTGCTTCCTTTAATATTAAAGCTTCACTTGCCACGTAACTTTCATCATCAGGCAACAGTCATCCACTTTTTTGCTTAAAGTCACTGATCTCTAGTGCAGTTCTTTACCTTCTAACTGAAGGAAATACTCTGCTTTTGAAAGCAAATGTGATCAGCTTCACCCATTTTAATAATCTCACATATTCTTTTGTTTTAAACATATTAGTATTATTTATATCTCGGAATTTCTTTTATTCGTATTGTATCATATTATACAGTTAGTTTAGTATAGTATAATATAATAAGGTATAAGGTATTTCCTAGGTAATACAATCAGTAAGCTTTTGGTAGAGAGAGGACTTTCCAGTGGAGTTGACTTCAAAATAGAGAGCCCTAGAGATGTAGTTTTTTTGTGAATTGCAACATTTTCTGGGGTGAGATATTTTGGGTATTATATCAGTCTTTAATTTATTCATATTCCTGCAACTAACCCTATAGTCATGCTCTGGTAAGTAATCTAAATAAAGTTGGATCACCAACCTAGACTAGAGTTGAGCTAGCCCTTTGGTCTGTCACTGGGAAAACTAATTAGGATGACATTATTTAAGTTTCACAAGTTTCAAAGAACTGTACAGAACTATCATCTATTCAGTTCAGAGCAGGTTTCATGGCAACCAAGACCATGATAATTGAAGTGAATGTTGACAGGGACCCAGAAAATACCCAGCTACCTTATAAAAGCCCATTCTAGTAAGAATTCATCAACTTACAGGACTTGAACTTTAATCACATTACTTTATCTATGAAGGTAGAGTCCCCATACCTTACTGGCAAAACCTACTACATCCACATTGCCATACTGAAAACCATCATTCCAACACATAACCTCTAGAAAGAAGATTGTATTCAAGCCAGAGTAGTAGCACACTAAATTCTTAATTCCCATTGAAATTATTAAAAAGAAAATATCTTTTACACATTTGCTTATAAAATACATTTAACATTTATTTGTTAAATAATCCTTTTCTAAAGTTAGAATGAGAACAAAGTACATATGACAATGTAATAAACCAGAAATAAAAAAAAATAACTTGTGATATGAGCAAATTAGGAACAACTGAATCTCATTCTTCTGCTCTTGGATAAGAGAGTCAAACTCAAAATTTAAAGAAAATAATACAAAAATGATAACTAATGTTTTTGAGAAAAGATTCATAAATCTCAATGAAAGATGAGCTGTCAGCTAGCAGTAAAAGAAAGTGAGCTAAATTCAAGGGATCCCTTATAGTAGGAAAAACAACAAAACTCACAATTTCTTCTTCTGAGGACAGACATTTCAAAGAAAACCAATCAAGCCTACATGATGGTTTTACTAATGTGTTCAGAGATAAGGTCCTCTTTAGACCATGTTAAACTTCTAAGACTATGCTCTTTCTCTTAAAACTCTTTTTGCAATTTCTACATTCAAATAGGCAATAACAAAATGGAAGAGAAGGTTGTATGGCATTGACCATTCCAAAAGTCAAAAGACAGATTATTATATGGGTAAGTGATGTGCTGCTATCTAAAATTTCAGGAGGCAATCCTCAACATTACTGTACATGTCTCTTCTTTTGGAAACTGTGGCCTTTTACTTTCTACTCTCCAAAGCCTAAGAATTTCTCCCATACCAGATATTTTGCCTTATTCTCTAGGTTTTGTTACTAGAGAGTCATTTTGTTTTAGGAGTGAGTATTTTTCTGTCAATGTACATTTTGCCAAAATGTTTGTGACTAGACAGCTAAACCCATAGGTGAAGTTTTCTGCCCATTCTACCACCTGGGCAGCAGCAGCACCCCTGCAGTCATTTGGTCCAGTCTTCCCAAGGGACCTCTGGGCTCTGGTGAACTTTATAGTGAGCAGCACTGAATGAAGCAGTAGGTACTTTTGCCCTGATAGCCTCCTCAAACATAGCTTTTATTCAAAAGGTGCATTTTCACTTCATGTTCTCTATGGGAATAAAGATCGGTATGACTTCCTATGAATGTCGACTAGAGCTGGTGTTACATATGCACATAAAGTGCTTGGCTAGCTTTTACTGCAGAGTTATGGAATAAATTTCTTGCTATTACAAAGAGCAATAGTGTTTATATAGCACAGAAAATACTGTGTCACTTAGGTGGCAAAGGGTATAGGACATGTCTGGGGGATGCTAATAATTAATCACACTAAAAGACACAGCTTCCTGAAAGAAGCCCACTCCTGGTTAGCAACTAAAATGGGATTAATCAAAGCAAAAAATCTTGATCCTAGGCTAAAGGAACTTGCTCTTTGAGTCCTGATGCAACTTCCTCCAGACTTAGTGTATAGAACACAAAATGCATATGTGTGATTTTTGAAAGGCTTTTGAGTAGTGTAATTAAGTTGATGTTGAGAACATCAGTTTTCCTATTTTCAGACTTCCTAAAGCCAACCTTTCCTGCTTAGCCTTCAATTTTGTTAGGCCTGGAAGGGATTGTGGACTTGTAAAACAAGAGATAGCACTACAAGTCACTTGGAATCATCTCAAAGAACAACCCCTATAATCGACAAAGAACAGCTGTGCATGCTGATCTGGCATTTCTTTGCAATTTCCTGCGTTTGCTGGTGCATCCAGGGTGAGTGAGACTAAACACTGCTGTTTAAAGATGCAAGAATGGAATAGAAATCTACTGAGTGCATTATATGTTCCACCTTGGCCAGTCTAATAGATATCTTTTTTCAATCAAGCATCTTAAGTTATGATGCGATGAGATATGCATATGGAGACAATGAAATTCTTTGGGTGGAAAGTTATACTATATTATATATGTCTGTTTAAAAATAAAAAGGTTGTAGCCACAAGGACCTTTACTACTGTACTATTTGTTTTTGATCCAGCCTAGGGAAATGAGATGGTTTTCTTAAATGTCTACTTTGTTTAATCACTATGGTTGTGTTTCAAGTGCTGTTTTGTGTTTTACAACCAAACAGTTGTCAATAAACTTCATGAATATGGAAATTATTGAAAATTGTCCCATAAAATCCACTGGAAGACACTTGGAGATTATAAAAAGCAGGGTACAAACTAAATACACAAAGTGTGTGGCCTTCATTATGCAAATGACAAACTCACCTAGAGAGAAATCAAGAAAATAATGTCAGCAGATGCCCTGTGGTCCAGACTGCGCCCGGATCGGAAGGGACCCAGTGAAACAGCTCCCTGTACCCAAATCCTGTGGAGCAAGAGCTAGACCTGCAGAGGAGCAGACACACCTGGGAAGCCATAAGAGACTACTCTCTGCCCACATTTTGGACTCTAGAGGAAAATGCCTACCATCATCTGGGCCTCCTGTGTACAGGGACCCAATAAAAGTTGGAAGAGACCCTTCTGCTTGCTGCCCTCACAGAGAGCTGAAACCCAACCCTGAGGAGCGACTTCAAGTCCAAGACCAGAGGTAAACCAAGTTTTCTGCTCCAATTGACCTGCCTGATGAACTCAGGACACACGCCCACAGGAAGAGCTGAAGACCAGTAGACAGAAAAGACTACATACCTGAAAGCAGAGCACCTGGTTCCCATAACTGGCTGAAAGAAAACAGGAAAACAGGTCTACAGCACTCCTGACACCCAGGCCTACGGGTCCAAAATCCTGCCAGGAATGACTCTTCGCTGGCTTTATCCTATCTATGAAATTATGGTCAGATCCTGAAAACTTCATATTCTCTCTGCTTCTCAGTCGTTAAACTTATCCTCAAGATTGTAGTCAGGACATTTCTTTGATTGTACACAGTAATGGAGGGATACTCTGTTGTCTAAGCTCTTGTTTCATACAACCTCTCAATGCACAATGAAGCTATTCTGACATCCCTAAGTCTGCAGCTGCCCAGTGGGTCATGTGTAAAGTCAACAAAGTAGTAATGTTTGCAAAGCCAAATCATGAGAAAGGAAGTTTGAATAGGCAGCCGATTGCAATCCAAGGCAGTCAGTCTAGTAAGAGTTGTCCAGGCATCAAAGATAGCTGACACAGAAGAAAATAATGAAGAACAAAGGAATGGGGTCTCAACAACCCTTTTTAATCCTTTATCTTTCTAATGGTGCATTGTAGCTTAGACTGGCCTTGAATGACTCAACCTCCTCCCTCCACTTAGAGATTAATGAGGATGCTGACAGATAACCTCCAAGGCCAGCTTGCTGACCACCTGACGGTAAAACTCTGGTTTTCAGGGCTTCCAACCTCTGATCAGCCTCCTGAACATTAAGGACTCCAGTAGTCCCTGTCCTCTCTAAAAGAATTTCCAGTCCCTAGGAACTGCATAATACATGGGCCTAAGTCTATTTATTGTGTTCCCTTATGTCTATACAATCAGATATCAATAAAGAATGTGCCAAATCAAAATAAGAAAGAAAGAAAACAGCTCAATCAAGAAACAGGATATAGATGTGAACAGATCTAATCTTCAGAAAAAGTCATATTAAAAAAAAAATAGTTTCGAAGTCTCTCTCTACTCCTACTCCTTCCCCCCTCTATGTGTGTGTGCATGTGTGTGTATGTGTGTGTGTGTATGTGTGTGTATATGTGTGTGTTTGTGTGTGTGTTTGTGTGTGTGTGTGTGTGTGTGTGTGTGTGTGTGTGTGTGTTATAAATACAGACACATTGGGCAACAATGACCATACAAGACACCAAAGACTAATAAATAAAATGCCCAATGTTAAGTGTTGAGAATGGACTACCTCTTTTGGAGTTTTGGAGTCATAGGCATAGATCCCCAAACATTATACACTAAATTCAATGCTATTGGTTATCTTTCATAATTTGAGAGAGAAATTCTATTACTGGGGATAGCACATACTTTAGTAATAGAACATACTGAAATCAAGCTGGCAGTTCTTGAAATATTCATCCCTACTGTTTAACTTTCATAGTGCTGTAATGTGCCATCCATGCTACTGGTTGAGAAGAATAATCACAATATGACAAAACTGTGAAACCTGCCAGCTACAATAATAACTGACCTGTTACAATATGCCCACTAGCACATAGTGTCATGAAAATCATCAGTCACTTTCTGATTAGATTTAAGTTGTACAACACTACTTGAAGCACATTACTGGCCAAGAACCTGTGACTAGATATATTATAGAGAAGAATCTACTTCTATTATTCTGCTAAGTTCACATAGTATTAAATTAATACCTAATGATTTATTCCTTATACCTATACTTGAATGTATCTCTCAATTCTGACCAGAGAAGTGTCTATTTGTTTTAGATAGTGAGTAACACAGAGACCTACATTTGGCTAAGGTGCAGAGAGTAAGACACTCCAGAATGTTCAGCCCTAAAGGGGCTAGCTGTTTCTAGCCCTATTTGTCAAGTCTCACAGATCAATATGAAAAGGAATAAAAGGATGTAGAAACCAGAAGCAGGAACTAACTACAAGGAAACTGTGTCTTTTGTCCAAACACAGCCGAAAGAAAGATGCATAGTAAAAAATACCTTGGGGAACTGTAAGAGAGGCTCCAGGAAAAAGAGCCCCAGAACCTTTTATCTCAAGTACTTTTTGCTTCCTGGATTGTTCTTAGGTATGTTTTGTGCTTCTTATGTTTAACATAACATTCAATTTATAAAACATGTTTATTCTTGTTAACTTCAGACCATATCTATAGAGTCCAATCTGGTGAAAGAATTTGCTGAGTACTATCTTTAGTATGCCTTGAATCTGGATATGATTTTCTGTCTTGCTTTCATCCTTTTCTAGGTATATAATATATGACAGGCAGTTGTGATTAAATCGGTCTGTTCTAAGCAGTTCTGGGAGAGAACTGATCTGTTAATTTTAATATGTGCTTACTAGTGTTTATTTACATGCTTTTCTGATCATCTTGTTCTGACTTCAAACAATCTTCCTTGGATTATTGCTCTCTTTGTTTATATTAATGTATAAAAGAACAGTAAAACTGAAGCAAGATTCTCTGTAACATTAGACATTTCAGGTGGTCAGATTTCTAGTCTTACAGACAGTTCTGCATAGATCTGCAAAAGTCAACGCTTCTGAATATAGCAGAGCAAATACACAATTATGAAGTCACAATGGTTATAATGGTATGCACAAGACTTATATGAGCTCAAGCCAGAGCAGACACCACCATAGATATAGAAGAATTAGATATAAAAATTCCATCCAAAGTTCAGGACCATCTGCAACTGATAGATTCCGAGAGACGGCAAATCAGTATTGTTTTGTTTGTAAGATTATAGCACCTTGTAACCACAGTACATTGGGAGGACACATATATAACAGTATATGGACAGCAAACTATACTTAATGAATTTAAAAAATAATGTTGAAGGACATGAACTTGGGAAGGCAGTGAAGAGATGGACTGTATCACAGAAGAGTTGTGGAAGGGGTGAATATGATCAAATCATATTGTTGGAAATTCTCAAAGGAAGACTGATTTTTTTAAAATACACGATAAAATAGAAGTTTGTGATTGTACTGCTACAAAGTCATCATGATGGAAAGCTTTCTTTAATTAATCTTCAGTGAAGAACATTCACTGTATAATGTTCTGTCTTTCATTCTGAGTTGTCTATTTTTTCCCCCTATGGTACTCAACACCATCAGGTGTCTTCGCTTTTATTTTTTTTTTCTTTATTAACTTGAGTATTTCTTATTTACATTTTGATTGTTATTCCCTTTCCCAGTTTCCGGGCCAACATCCCTCTAAGTCATCCCCCTCCCCTTCTATACGGGTCTTCCCCTCCCCTTCCTACCCCAATTACCGACCTCCTCCCAACAACCACATTCACTGGGGGTTCAGACTTAGCAGGACCAAGGGCTTCCCCTTCCCCCAGTGCTCCTACTAGGCTAATAATTGCTACCTATGAGGTTGGAGCCCAGTGTCAGTCCATGTATAGTTTTTGGGTAGTGGCTTAGTCCCTGGAAGCTCGGGTTGCTTGGCATTGTTCTTCATATGGGGTCTCGAGCCCTTTCAAGCTCTTCGAGTCCTTTCTCTGATTCCTTCAACGGGGGTCCCATCTCAGTTCAGTGGTTTGCTGCTGGCATTTGCCTATGTATTTGCTGTATTCTGGCTGTGTCTCTCAGGAGAGATCAACATCCGGTTCCTGTCAGCCTGCACTTCTTTGCTTCATCCATCTTATCTAACTGGGTGGCTGCATATGTATGAGCCACATGTGGGTCAGGCTCTGAATGGGTGTTCCTTCTGCCTCTGTTTTAAACTTTGCCTCCCTATTCCTTGTCAAGAGTATTCTTGTTCCCCTTTTAAAGAAGAAGTGGAGCTTTTGCATTTTGATCATCCTTGAGTTTGATGTGTTCTGTGCATCTAGGGCAATTCAAGCATTTGGGCTAATAGCCACTTATCAATGAGAGCATGCCATGTGAGTTTTGCTGTGATTGAGTTACCTCACTCAGGATGATATTTTCCAGTTCCATCCATTTGCCTTTGAATTTCATAAAGTCATTGTTTTTGATAGCTGAGTAATATTCCATTGTGTAGATGTACCACATTTTCTGTATTCATTCCTCTGTTGAAGGGCATCTGGGTTCTTTCCAGCTTCTATCTATTATAAATAAAGCTGCTATGAACATAGTGGAGCATGTGTCTTTGTTATTTGTTGGAGCATCTTTTGAGTATATGCCCAAAAGAGGTATAGTTAGGTCCTTAGGTAGTTCAATGTCAAATTTTCTGAGGAACCTCCAGACTGATTTCCCGAATGGTTGTACCAGTCTACAATCCCACCAACAATGGAGGAGTGTTCCTCTCTCTCCACAACCTCGCCAGCATTTGCTGTCACCTGAATTTTTGATCTTAGCCATTCTCACTGGTGTGAGGTGAAATCTCAGGGTTGTTTTGATTTGCATTTCCCTTATGGCTAAGGATTTTGAACATTTCTTTAGGTGTTTCTCAGCCATTCAGCATTCCTCAGCTGTGATTTCTTTGTTTAGCTGTGAACTCCATTTTTTAGTAGGGTTTTTCTTCTCCCTGTGGTCTAACTTCTTGAGTTCTTTGTATATTTTGGATATAAGCCCTCTATCTGTTGTAGGATTGGTAAAGATCTTTTCCCAATCTGTTGGTTGCTGTTTTGTCCTAACCACACTGTCATTTGACTTACAGAGGCTCTGCAGTTTTATGAGATCCCATTTGTTGATTCTTGATCTTAGAGCATAAGCCATTGGTGTTTTGAAAAGGAAATTTTCTCCATTGACCATGTGTTTGAGATGCTTCCCCACTTTTTCTTCTACTAGTTTGAGTGTATCTAGTTTGATGTGGAGGTCCTTGATCCACTTGGACTTAAGCTTTGTGTAGGAGGATAAGTATGGATCGGTCTGCATTCTTCTACATGCTGACGTCCAGTTGAACCAGCATCAGTTGCTGAAAATGCTATCTTTTTTCCATTGGATGGTTTTGGCTCCTTTGTCAAAAATCAAGTGACCATAGGTGTGTTGGTTCATTTATGGGTCTTCAATTCTATTCCATTGGACTGTCTGTCTCTGTACCAATACCATGCAGTTTTTATCACTATTGCTCTGTAATACTGCTTGAGGTCAGGGATAGTGATTCCCCCTGAAGTCCTTTTATTGTTGAGGATAGTTTTAGCTATCCTGGGTTTTTTCTTATTCCAGATGAATTTGCAAATTGTTCTGTCTAACTCGTCGAAGAATTGGATTGGTATTTTGATGGGATTGCATTGAGTCTCTAGATTGCTTTTGGTAAAATGGCCATTTTTACTATATTAATCCTGCCAATCCATGAGCATGGGAGATCTTTCCATCTTCTGAGGTCTTCTTCAATTTCTTTCTTCAGAGGCTTGAAATTCTTATTTTACAGATCTTTTACTTGCTTGGTTAAAGTCAAACCTAGGTATTTTATGTTGTTTGGGACTATTATGAAGGGTGTCGTTTCCCTAATTTCTTTCTCGGCTTGTTTCTCTTTTGTGTAGAGGAAGGCTACTGATTTATTTGAGTTAATTTTATACCCAGCCACTTTGCTGAAATTGTTTATCAGCTTTAGTAGTTTTCTAGTGGAATTTTTGGGATCACTTAAATATGCTATCATATCATCTGCAAATAGTGATATTTTGACTTCTTCTTTTCCAATCTGTATCCCCTTGATCTCCTTTTGTTGTCTGATTGCTCTGGCTAGAACTTTAAGAAATATATTGAATAAGTAGTGAGAGACTAGATAGACTTGTCTAGTCCCTGATTTTAGTGGGATTGCTGCAAGGTTCTCTCCATGTAGTTTAATGTTAGCTACTGGTTTGCCATATATGGCTTTTACTATGTTTAGGTGTGGGCCTTTAATTCCTTTTCTTTCCAGGACTTTTATCATGAAGGGGTGTTGAATTTTGTCAAATGCTTTCTCAGCATTGAATGAAATGATCATGTGGTTTTGTTCTTTCAGTTTGTTTATTTAATGGATCATGTTGATGGTTTTCTGTATATTTAACCATCCCTGCATGCCTGGGATGAAGCCTACTTGATCATGGTGGATGATTGTTTTGATGTGCTCTTGGATTCGGTTTGCCAGAATTTTGTTGAGTATTTTTTTCGATATTCATAAGGGAAATTGGTCTGAAGTTCTCTTTCTTTTTTTGGGTCTTTGTGTGGTTTAGGTATAAGAGTAATTGGGGGCTTCATAGAAGGAATTCGGTAGTGCTCCATCTGTTTCAATTTTGAGGAATAGTTTGGATAATATTGGTATGAGGTCTTCTATGAAGGTCTGATAGAATTCTGCACTAAACCCGTCTGGACCTGGGCTCTTTTTTGGTTGGGGAGACCTTTAATGACTGCTTCTATTTCCTTAGGAGTTATGGGGTTGTTTAACTGGTTTATCTGTTCCTGATTTAACTTCGGTACCTGGTATCTGTCTAGAAATTGTCCATTTCCTGCAGATTTTCAAGTTTTTGTTGAATATAGGCTTTTATAGTAAGATCTGATGATTTTTTGAATTTCCTCTGAATCTGTAGTTATGTCTCCTTTTCATTTCTGATTTTGTTAATTTGGACACACTCTCTGTGTCCTCTGGTTAGGCTGGCTAAGGATTTATCTATCTTGTTGATTTTCTCAAAGAACCAACTTTTGGTTCTGTTGATTCTTTCTATGGTCCTTTTTGTTTCTACTTGGTTGATTTCAGCTCTGAGTTTGATTATTTCCTGCCTTCTACTCCTCCTGGGTGTATTTGCTTCTTTTTGTTCTAGAGCTTTTAGGTGTGCTGTCAAGCTGGTGACATATGCTCTTTCCTGTTTCTTTCTGCAGGCACTCAGCGCTATGAGTTTTCCTCTTAGCACAGCTTTCATCGTGTCCCACAAGTTTGGGTATGTTGTACCTTCATTTTCATTAAATTCTAAGAAGTCTTTCATTTCTTTGTTTATTTCTTCCTTGACCAAATTATCATTGAATAGAGCATTGTTCAACTTCCATGTATATGTGGGCGTTCTTCCAATATTGTTATTGAAAACAAGCTTAGCCCGTGGTGGTCTGATAGGACACATGGGATTATTTCTATCTTTCTGTATCTGTTGAGATCTGTTTTATGACAAATTATATGGTCAATTTTGGAGAAAATGCCATGAGGTGCTGAGAAGAATGTATATCCTTTTGCTTTAGGATAGAATGTTCTGTAAATATCTGTTAAATCCATTTGATTCATGACCTCTCTTAGTCTGTCTACGTCTCTGTTTAATTTATGTTTCCATGATCTGTCCATTGATGAGAGTGGGGTGTTGAAATCTCGTACTATTATTGTGTGAGGTGCAAAGTGTGCTTTGAGCTTTAGTAAGGTCTCTTTCATGCATGTGGGTGCCCTTGTCTTTGGAGCATAGATATTTAGGATTGAGAGTTCATCTTGGTGGATTTTTCCTTTGATGAATATGAAGTGTCCTTCCTTATCTTTTTTGATGACTTTTAGTTGAAAATCAATTTTATTCAATATTAGAATGGCTACTCCAGCTTGCTTCTTCCGACCAATTGCTTGGAAAGTTGTTTTCCAGCCTTTCACTCTGAGGTAGTGTCTGTCTTTGTCTCTGAGGTGTGTTTCCTGTAGGCAGCAGAATGTAGGGTCCTCATTGTGTATCCAGTTTGTTAATATATGTCTTTTTACTGTGGAGTTGAGACAATTTATGTTGAGAGATATTATGGAATAGTGCTTATCATTTTCTGTTATATTCATATTTGATGTGAAATTATGTTTGAGTGCTTTTCTTCTCTTTGTTTTGTTGCCAAGATGATTAGTTTCTTGCTTTTTCTTGGGTGTAGCTTGCCTCCTTATGGTGGGCTTTACCATTTATTATCCTTTGTAGCACTGGATTTGTAGAAAGATATTGTGTACATTTGGTTTTGTCATGGAATATCTTGGTTTCTCCATCTATATTAATTGAGAGTTTTGCAGGAAACAGTAACCTGGGCTGGCATTTGTGTTCTATTAGGGTCTGTATGACATCTGTCCAGGATCTTCTGTCTTTCATAGTCTCTGGTGAGAAGTCTGGTGTGATTCTGATAGGTCTGCCTTTATACTTTACTTTTTCCCTTATTGCTTTTAATATTCTTTCTTTATTTTGTACATTCGGTGTTTTGACTATTATGTGATGGGAGGACCTTCTTTTCTGGTCCAATCTATTTGGAGTTTTGTAGGCTTCTTGTATGTTTATGGGTATCTCTTTCTTTAGGTTAGGGAAGTTTTCTTCTATGATTTTGTTGAAGATATTTACTTTGAGCTGGGAGTCTTCACTCTCTTCTATACCTATTATCCTTAGATTTGGTATTCTCATTGAGTCCTGGATTTCCTGTATGTTTTGGACCAATAGCTTTTTCCACTCTACATTATCTTTCACAGTTGTGTCGATGATTTCTCTGGAATCTTCTGCTCCTGAGATTCTCTCTTCTATCTCTTGTATTCTGTTGGTGATGATTGTATCTACGGCTCCTTGTCTCTTCCTTTGGTTTTCTATATCCAGGGTTGTTTCCCTGTGTTCTTTCTTCATTGCTTCTATTTCCATTTTTAATTCCTTCACCTGTTTGATTGCGTTTTCCTGGAATTCTTTCAGGGTTTTTGGTGATTCTTCTCTATAGGCTTCTACTTTTTTATTTATGTTTTCCTGAGTTTCTCTAAGAGAGTTCTTCATGTCTTTCTTGAAGTCCTCCAGCATATGATCAAATATGATTTTAAATCTAGATCTTGCTTTTCTGGTGTGTTTGGATATTCAGTGTTTGCTTTGGTGGGAGAATTGGGCTCCGATGATGCCATGTATTCTTGGTTTCTGTTGCTTGGGTTCCTTCGCTTGCCTCTCGCCATCAGATTATCTCTGGTATTACTTTGTTCTGCTATTTCTGAGAGTGGCTAGACTGTCCTATAGGCCTGTGTGTCAGGAGTGCTGTAGACTTGTTTTCCTGTTTTCTTTCAGCCAGTTATTAGAGCAGAGTGTTCTGCTTTGGGGCATGTAGTCTTTCCTGTCTACACTTCTTCAGATATTCCTGTGGGCCTGTGTCCTGAGTCCACCAGGCAGGTCGCTTGGAGCAAAAAGTTGGTCTTACCTGTTGGTCTGATTTGCTCGTGGGGTGTTGCTTTTGAGCTCTCCTTGAGGGTGACAACCAGGAGGGCCAGTGCTGCCTTTTCCGAGAGCCCCCGTGCACCAGGGTCCCAGATGGCATTAGGTGTTTTCCTCTGTAGTCAGATATGTGGGCAGAGTGTAGACTCTTCTGGCTTCCCTGGCGTGTCTGCCTCTCTGAAGGTTTAGCTCTCCCTCCCACGTGATTTGGGTGCAGAGAACTGTTGATCCAGTCCCTTCAGGTCCTGGCGGTGTCTGGAGCGCAGGGGACCTGCAGCTCCAGTGCCTCTATCTTTTGGTTCCCAGAGGCCCTATACAGTTTCCTCTTGGGCCAGGGATGTGGGCAGGGGTGGGCAGTATTGGTGGGCTCCCTTCGTTCTGCAGTCTCAGGAGTGCCCACCTGTCTGGTTGGTGAGCTCTCTCTCCCAAGGGGTTTGGGAGCAGTGAGCTGCGGGCGGGGATCAGCAAGGTTGGGAATCCAGCTAAAAACTGGAAGTGTCTGGTCCCAGAGAAATTTTGCCTCTGTGTGTCCTGAGACCACCAGTCAGGTCGCTTGGAGCAGAAAAGTTGGTCTTACCTGTAGTCCCGAGGCTCAAATTTGCTCATGGTGTGTTGCTTTTGTGCTCTCCATGAGGGCAGCAACCCGGAGGGCCAGTGCTGCCTTTTGCGGGTGCCCCGTGCACTGGGGTCCCAGAGGGCGTTAGGTGTTTTCCTCTGGAGTCAGAAATGTGGGCAGAGTATAGTCTCTTCTGGCTTCCCAGGCGTGTCTGCCTCTCTGAAGGTTTAGCTCTCCCTCCCATGGGATTTGGGTCCCTTCAGGTCCTGGCGGTCGTGTCTTTGCTTTTAAAGAGGGCAATAATAGTCTTATGGCCAGGTCTTCATTTGCCTCCTTCAGCCAGCAGCAATTGCTCTCCAAGGTTTCCTCAGGATGTCTTGCTGCCTTCTGAATGCAGGCCTCTAGCAGACTCCCCAAACCTGGGACAGCTGTGGCAGCAGTACATACGGGTCTGAGAATCGGCTTTCTGTTGTAAAAATATCCCAGGATGCGTTGTATATTTTTAAGAAAGGAGATAAAGAGGAACCTTGCAATACTCAGCAATTTTTGAATGTCCATGGCATTCTTCTCTCACATCTGATAGACCTATCCTGAAACCATGGCAAATGATTGCAATGAGTTACAGTTTTATTAAAGTACTCATGAAAATCCAATTGTTTATGTGTTGTGAACTGAAATTTTATAAACACACACATGCAAAAAATTCTTATGCTGTGTCCTAAATCCTAACTGAAATATTACAGTATTTGGAGATATAGCTTCTCAAAGATAATAAATATGAGATTTAATCAAAAGGCTGGCCTTAGTGGTGAGATTAATGTCTACACAAGTAGGAAGGGACATAACTGTTCTATCATACAACTACAGAAAAGGAAAGAGATATCTGCAAACCAAGAAGTGGTTCACACTAGTATCCAGATCTGATCATGCTTTTGTCAGGGTCTTCCCAACTTCTAGAACTATGAAAAATGAATTTTGCTGAAGTCTCACAGGCTGTGATGAACTTTTAATACCAATTTAAACTGAATAAGACATTATGCCATTTATACAATACTGAAACATCTTCTATTAATGAGCAAATCTTACTTACTTCACCTTTATCTGTATCCTCATCTTCATGACTTCTTCCTCTATAAAGATATTCTGCTATATGTCTTCTTATTACTTCTTACATTCCTAGTAATTTCATGTGCATGAGATATACTCAGTAATATGAGTGGCCTATTTAGTTTGTATAAATACAGATGGGTTCATGGGTCTTTAAATGAGTACCAAAATAGATAAACACGAAATAGCTTTCATGCAAGCATTTCAAACAATAGCTAAAGAAAGCTTAGCCATGTTTCTGGTTTCTGTCTACACCCAGAGCTGACCCTGTACCACAGGTCTCTAGTCCCAGTCCCTGCCAGATGAGTGCTGGTCTCCTAAGAGTGCTAACATACATGAGAACACAGGTGTGACAACCACTTCTGTTCAAATACCTGGCCCAGAAGAACCTGCCTGAAGCTCTCAGGACACAAGAACAGAGGAAGGGTCTGGTACAGGATACTTGAGGTTTCCTTCTGCATCCAGAGCTAACCCTGTGACACAGCTCTCAGTACCCAAATCCCACCAGCAAAGAGCTGATCTTATAGGAGTGCTGATACAAGGCTTACAAGGGTCAAGCCACTTTCAGAGACAGCAAGACCAGCGAACACCGGAGATACCAAGATGGCAAGAGGCAAGTGGAAGAACTTAAGCAACAGAATCCAAGGCCACTCAGCTTCATCAGAACCCACTTCTTCCACCACAGCAAGTCATGGAAACCAAACACATTGAAAAAACAAGATTCTAATTTAAAATCATATCTCATAATGATATTAGAGAACTTTAAGGAAGACATAAATAATTCCTTTAAAGGAATACAGGACAAAACAGATAAATAGGAAACACAAAAACCCCTTAAAGAATTACAGGAAAACAACCAAACAAGTGAAGGAATTGAAAAAAAATTGAATTCAAGAACTACAAACAGAAAGAGAAACAATAAAGAAATCATAAAGGGACACAACCCTGCAGATAGAAAAATCTAGGAAAGAGATCAAGAGGAGCAGATGCAAGCTTTACCAACAGAATACAAGGAATAGAAGACTGTATCTCAGGAGTAGAACATACCATTGAAAACATGTATACAATAGCCAAAGAAAATTCAAAACACAAATAGCTCCTAATCCAAAACATCCAGGAAATCAAGGACACATTGAGAAGCTCAAACACAAGAAAAATAAAAGAAAGTAAAGAACCCAACTTAAAGAGATAGCAAATATCTTCGACAAAATTATAGAAGAAAACTGTCCTAACCTAAAGAAAGAGATGTCCATATACATACAAGAAGCTAACAGAACTCCAAATAAATTGGACCAGAAAAGAAATTTCTCCTATCACATCAGAGTCAAAATACCAAATGAACAAAACAATGAAAGAATATTGAAAGTAGAAAAGAAAAAAGGTCAAGTAGCATATAAAGGCAGAACTATCAGAATTATACCAGAATTCTTACCAGAGACTATGAAAACCAGAAGATGCTGGGCAGATACCATACAGAACAAAGAGAACACAAATGCCAGCCCAGGCTACTATAACCAGCAAAACTCTCAATTACCATATATAAGGAAACCAAGGTATTTCACAACAAAACCAAATTTAAACAGTATCTTTCCACAAATTCAGCCCTACAAGGGATAATACATGCAAAATTCCAACCCAAGGATGGAAACAACAATCTTGAAAAGAAAAGAAATCTTCTTTCAAATAACTGAAAAGAAGATAGTCATAGAAATATAATTACACCTCTAACAATGAAAATAACAGGAAAAAACTATCATTGGTACCTAATAACTCTCAAAAAATGAACTCAATTCCCCAATAAAAAGACATAAACCAAAAGACTGGATATGTAAACAAGAACCAGCATTTTGCACCTCAGTGACAAAGACAGATACTTCCTCAGAGTAAAAGTTTCCAAGCAAATAGTCCAAAGAAACAAGTTGGAGTAACCATTCTAATACCAAATGAAATCAACTTTCAATCAAAAAGTTACCAAAAAAGATAAGAAAGGAAACTTCATACATTTCAATGGAAAAATGCACCAAGATGAACTCTCAATTCTGCATATCTATGCTCCAAATGCAAGGGAACCCACATACATAAAAGAAACTTTCATAAAGCTCAAACCACACACTGGACCTCACAAATAGTAGGAGACTTCAATACCCCAATCTCATCAATGGACAGATTATAGAAAGAGAAACTAAATAGAGACACATTGAACCAAGTGGATTTAACAGATATTTATAGAATATTTCACCCTAAAACAAAAGAATATACCTTCTTTCAGCACCTCATGGTAACTTCTCCAAAATTGACCAGATAATCAGTCACAGAACAGGCTTCAACTGATACAAGGAGATTGAAATAATCCCATGCTTCCTGTCAGATTACAACAGGCTAAGACTGGCCTTCAATAACCACAAAATGACCAAAAGCCCACATACACGTGGACGGTAAACAACACTCCACACAATGATAACTTAGCCAAGGAAGAATAAAGAAATTAAAGACTTTTTAGAATTTAATAAAAATGAAGGTACATCATGCCAAAAGTTATGGGACACAATGGAAGCAGTGCTAAGAGGAAAACTCATAGCTCTGAGTGCCTCCAAAAGGAAACTGGAGAGAGCATATGCTAGCAGCTTGACAGCACACCTATGAGCTCTAGAACAAAAAGCAGCAAATACACCCAAGAGGAGTAGACAGCAGGAAATAATCAAACCCAGGGCTGAAATCAACCAAGTAGAAACAAAAAGAACTATAGAAAGAATCAACACAAATTGGAGCTGGTTCTTTGAAGAAATAAACAAGACAGACAAACACTTATCCAGATTAACCAGGGGACACAGAGACAGTATTCAAATTAATATAATCAGAAATGAAAAGAGAGACATAACAACAGAAACTGAGGAAATTAAAAAACTATCACATGCCACTACAGAAGCCTATACACAGCAAAACTGGAAAATCTGGATTAAATAAACAATTTTTCTGGACAGATTCCAGATACCAAACTAAAATTAGGATCTGATAAACCATCAAAACAGTCCCATAAACCATAAAGAAATAGAAGCTGTCATTAAAGCTCTTCCAACCAAAAAAAAAAAAATCAGGACAACATGGATTTAGTGAAGAATTCTATTAGACCCTGAAAGAAGACCTAATACCAATACTGTCCAAACTATTGCACAAAATAGAAATAGAAGGAACATTACCCAATCCATTCTATGAAGCTACCATTAAGCTTATAGCTAAGACACAAAGACCCAAAAGAGAAAGAAAACTTCAGACCACTTGAATATTGATGCCAAAATACTCAGTAAAATTCTTACAAACTGAAACCAAGAAGAAATCAAAACAATCATCCATCACTGTCAAGTAGCCTTCATCCTAGGGATGCAGGGATTGTTCAATATACGGAAATCCATCAATGTAATCCACTATGTAAACAAACTCAAGGAAAAGAACCATACAATCTTCTCATTGGATGCTTGTTGTTGTAAAAATACAAAAATAAAAAAAGTAAGGTTGTCTTTTCCCCCACTAGGTCCGCACCGCAGTGCCCCAAGATATCTACTAGATGTCCTGGCGGAAACATCCCTACTCCTCAGCAGCCCAGTGTTTCTTGCCGTCACACATTTTCCTACACTCAAACCGTCACATAAAAGAACACCTAACACAATAACCTTTGACCCAGTTGGAAAGATATAATTGCCCTCTTAAACATACAAAGCCTGGTACCATCCATCCCTTAGGAACATTAATAACAACCTGTAAATACACAGAGCAGAATCTTAACATCACCTGCCATGGCTTCTCACCCTCTCCTCTGTCTCATCTCTCTCCTTTTCCTCTAGTCTTCTCCTCTTCCTTCAAATTTCTCTCCCACCCATCCTTCCTTCTCCTCCAATGACAGGCCTCCTTCTATCCTGTACCTACCCTTCACCTGTACTTTACAAATTCAATGGGGAAGTTATGGAGAAGTCAGCTGATTCCTGAGTATATGACTAGGCAGCTCTCCTTGGGGCAGTGGAATTAGCATAACTTCAGGGCAAACCACAACAGATGCTGAGAAAGAATTTGACAAAATTCAACACCCCTTCATGTTAAAAGTCTTGGAAAGATCAGGAATTCAAGACCCATACTTAAACATAGTAAAAGCTATATGTAGCAAATCAGCAGCCAACATCAAACTAAATGGACAAGAACTTGAAGCAATACCACTAAAATCAGGGACTAGACAAGGCTGCCCCTCTCTCCCTACCTATTCAATGTAGTACTCAAAGTCCTAGCCCGTTTAATTAGACAACAAAAGGAGGTCAAAGGGATACAAATTGGAAAGGAAGAAGTCAAAATATCACTATTTGCAGATGGTGTGATAGTATATTTAAGTGACCCAAGCAATTCTACGCAGACCTCCTAAAACTGATAAACAACTTCAGCAAAGTGACTGGTTATAAAATTAATTCAAACAAATCAGTAGCCTTCCTATACTCAAAGAAGAAACAGGCTGAAAAGGAAATTAGGGAAGTGACATCCTTCCCAATAGTCAAAAATAATATAAAATACCACCTTGTGACTCTAACCCAGCAAGTGAAAGATCTATATGACAAGAACATCAAGTCTCTGAAGAAAAAAATTGAAGACGATCTCAGAAGATGAAAAGAACTCTCATGCTCATAGATTGGCAGGATTAATATAGCAAAAATAGCCATCACATGCTGAAAACAATCTACAGGTTCAATACAATCCCAATCAAAATTTCAGTTCAATTTGTCAGAGTTAGAAAAAGAAATTTTCAAATGCATTTGGAATAATAAAAAAAAAAAAAAAAAAAAACAAAACCCAGGATAGCAAAAACTATTCTCAACAATAAAACGAATTCTGGGGGAATCAACATCCCTAACTTCCAGCTGTATTACAGAGCAATAGTGTTTTAAAAAACACTGTATAGTATTGGTACAGAGACAGGCAGGTATATCGATGGAATAGAATTGAAACTCAGAAATGAACCCACACACCTATGGTCACTTGATCTGTGACAAAGAAGCTAAAATTATCCATGATCATTCAACTGGCAGTCTCCATATAGAAGAATGCAAGTTGATCCATTCTTTTAGCCTCATACAAAACTCAAGACCAAGTGGATCAAGAACCTCCACTTAAAACCAGATACGCTGAAATTAATAGAATAGGAAGTAGGGATGATTCTTGAACATATGGGCACAAGAGAAATTTTCTGTACAGAAAACCAATGGCATATGCTCTAACATCAACAATATACAAATCGGACCTCATAAAATTACAAAGCTTTTGTAAGTCAAAGAACACTGTCATTAGGGCAAAACAGCAACCATTAGATTGTGAAAAGATCTTTACTAATCCTACCAACATTCAATAGAGGTTAATATCTAGTATACACAAAGAGCTCAAAAGTTAGACTCCAGAGAATCAAATAACCCTATTTAAAAATTGGCTACAGAGTCAAACAACAGGAATACCAAATAGCCAAGAAGACCTAAAGAAATGTTCGACATCCTTAGTCATCAGGGAAATGCAAAGCACAACAACCCTGGGATTCTACCTCACACCAGTCAGAATAGCTAGGGTTAAAAACTAGGGTGACAGTAAATTCTGGTCAGAATGTGGAGGAAGAGCAACACTCCTCCATCGTTGGTGGGATTGCAAGCTGCTACAACAACTATGGAAATCAGTCTGTTGGTACCTCAGTAAATTGGGCATAGTAGTACCTGAGGATCCAGCTACACCACTCCTAGGAATATACCCAAAAGATGCTACTACATATAACAAGGACACATATTCCTCTATGTTCCTAACAGTCTTATTTATATAGTCAGAAGCTGGAAAGAACCCAAATGTCCTTCAACAGAGGAATAGAGACAGAAACGTGGTACATTTACACAATGCAATACTACTCTGTGATTAATTTTTTTTAAAGCATGCCACCATTCCTGCTCTACCAGGATTGTATTTTTAATATTTGTTTTTTATTACACTACAGCTGTCATTATACACACCAGAAGAGGGCATGAGATACCACTGGAGATGGTTTTGAGGCATCACATGGTTGCTGGGAATAGAACTCAGAACTTCTGGAAGAACAATCAGTGCTCTTACCTGCTAAGCTATCTCTCCAGCCATACTCAGCTGTTGAAAATCAATGACTTCATGAAATTCTTAGGTAAATGGATGGAGCTAGAAAATATCATCCCAAGTGAGGTAACCCAGTCACAAAAGACCATACACTGCATGCATTCACTGATAAGTGGATATTAACCCAAAAGCTCAGAATACCCAAGATACAATTTACAGACCACATGAAGCTCAAGAAAAAGGAAAAAGAAAGTGTAGATGATTCAGCCCTTCTTAGAAGGGAACAAAAATACTCACCAGAGGAAATACAGAGACAAAGTGTGGAGGAGAGACTGCCGCACCTGAAGACCCATCCCATGTTCAGCCACCAAGTCTATACAATATTGTGGATGCCAAGAAGTGCATGCTGGCAGGACTTTGGCATAGCTATGTCCTGAGCAGCTCTGTCAGAGCCTCACAAATACAGAGGCAAATGCTTAGAGCTAACCAATGGACTGTTAGTGAAAGGACTGAAGGAGCTGAAGGGGTGTGCAAGGCCATAAGAAGAACAACAATATCAACCAACCAGACCCCTTATAGCTCCCAGGGTCGAAAGCACCATCTCAAGAGTATACAGGGATGGACCTATGGTACAGCTGCATGTTGAGCATCAACAGGAAGGAAGGCCCATGGTTCTGTCAAGATTTGATGCCACAATGTAAGGGAATGTTATGGCACAGGGGTGGAAGGGAGTGGGTAGGTGAGGGAACACCCTTCTCTGGAGGGGAAACTAGGAAACACTTGAAATGTAAATAAAAAATCTAATTAAAAATGAAAAAATGAACAACAAAAAATAAAGCTAGGCACACAATGTGTCCTGTCCCAAAGTTTTGCATAATAAGAATATTATTCCAAGGTCACTGAGGTGGCTAGGTGGGTAAAGACACATGCTGCCAAGCCAACACATGAGAGTTCCATTCTCAGAATCCACAGGATTAAGTACTGAAAATTTTATCTGACCTCTACTAATGCACTGTGGCATGCATAATCCTATACAGATACAGATATATCTCACACACACACACACACACACACACACACACACACACACACACACACACACACACATGCATATGCAAGCACACACACATAATATGTAAGCAAATTAAAAGACTTGTTCTACTTCCTAGAGTTTTACAGTTTTAATTTTCTAAAAATGAGTTTTCAAGCATTTACAGGAAGTTATAGATTGTATAAAGAGCTAAATTTAGAAGGACTTTTAAAATAAATTGGGCAAATCATGAAAGGTCAAAGAAATTAAGTTAGTGATGTTTTGCATCATTTGGATAAATTTAATTAGAATTAGGAATACACATTTAAATAGCATTTAAAATTAGCTGTTCCAAGGGAGTTACACAAAACGGAAACACCATGAACAAACAGTGATAAATAATGTAATGAGAAACAATTGGTATTTTTTATTCATATATCTCAAAGCCAGATTGAAAATTTTCTATTTTTTATCTTGCTCTTAAAGGCAAACAAAGAATCCCCTTAAGTCAACATGATCAAAGCACAAATAAACTCACAGAGACTGAAGGAGCATTATGTGGAGCTTGCACAGGACTGCAACAAGTCCTTTGCATATATTTTATGGTTTCCATTTTAGTGGTAGTGTAAGATTCAAGAGTGGTGCAAATGAGTGGGTTTCTTCTACTTTTTGTGTCTTCACTTGAGCTCTTTTCCTACTTTCTATTTTTTTACCCAATTGCAGTGGGTTGATGCTGTGTTATTCAACCTTATTCTATTAAATGTAGTATTATCCCTCAGGTGCCTTTGATTTCTAATGAGATACAGAAATGGAGTGAATACAGATGGTGGGAAGATGTGGGGAAGAATGGGGTGAGAAAAAATTGTAATCAGAATATATTACGTGATAAAATCTATTTTTAATAAAAGGCAAAATTGATGAAAGTCAAAGTTTGTAATTTTAAAGTAAAATGCTTGATAGTGAATAGGTAATTACCACACTCATTCATTCTGACAAAGCAGGAGTCTGACACTCCAAGATTATCAGAATCATTGCTTTGTCTCCACAGCTAAAGAAGATGTTTGAATAGACTTTACATTGAAGATACGAATCAGTACCTAATGGTTTAATGATCTGTGAATCATATCTTGGGTATTCCAAACTTTACTCTGAGATAGTGTCTGTCTGTCTGAGATAGTTTCCTGTATGCAGCAAAATGCTGGGTTCTCTTTATATGTCCAGTCTGTTCATCTATGTCTTTTTATTGAGGAATTGTGTCCATTGATGTTAAGAGATATTAAATAACAGTGATTGTTGTTTCTCGTTGCTTTTGTTGTTAGAGGTGGAATTATGTTTTTGTGGCTATCTTCTTATGGGTTTGTTGCAAGAAGATTACTTTCTTGCTTTTTCTACAGTGTAGTTTCTCTCCTTGTATTGGAGTTTTTCTTCTATTATCCTTTGTACAACTGGCTTTGTAGAAAGATATTGTGTAAATTTGGTTTTGCATGGAATATATTGGTTTCTCCATCTACGTTAATTGAGAGTTTTGCTGGATATAGTAGCCTAGGCTGGCATTTGTGTTCTCTTAGGATCTGTATGTCATCTGCTCAGGATCTTCTACTTTACCTAGTCTCTGTTGAGAAGTCTGGTATAATTCTGTTAGGTCTGTCTTTTTATGTTACTTGACCTTTTCCCTTACTGCTTTTAATATTTTTTGTTTGTTTTGTGCATTTGGTATTTTGACTATTATGTGCCAGGAGGAATTCCTTTTCTCTTCCTGTCTATTTAGAGTTCTGTAGGCTTCTTGTATGTTCATGGGCATTTCTTTAGGTTAGAGAAGTTTTATTGGCCCTTTAAGTTGGAAATCTTCATTCTCTCCTATACCTATTTTTCTTAAATTTGGTGTTCTCATTGTGTTCTCTATTTTCTGGATGTTTGGGGATAGAATCATTTTGCATTTTATATGTTTTTGGCTGATGTGTCACTGTTTTCTATGGTATCTTCTGCCCCTGAAAATCTCTCTTCAATCTCTTGTATTCTTGCATCTATGCTTGTATCTATGACTCCTGATCTCTTTCCTAGGTTTTCTGCCTCCAGAGTTTTCTCTCCTTGTTATTTCTTTATTGTTTCTATTTCCTTTTATAGATCTTGGATGGTTTTGTTCAATTCCTCCCCCTGTTTAGTTATGTTTTCTTGTAATTCTTTAAGGAACGTTTGTGCTTCTTCTTTAAGGGCTTCTACTTGTTTTCATGTGTTCTCCTGTGTTTCTTTAATGGAGTTATTCATGTCTTTCTTAGAGTCCTCTCTCATTATCATGAGATGTGATTTAAATCCAAATCTTGCTTTTCCAGTGTGTTGGGGTATCCAAAACTTACTGTGGTTGGAGAACTGGTGATGTCAAGTAGTCTTGGTTTCTGTTGCTTAGGTTCTTGTGCTTGCCTCTACTCATCTGGTTATCTGTGATGTTAGTTGGTCTTGCTGTCTCTGACTGGAGCTTGTTTCTCCTGTGGACCTGTGGGCCTGTGATCTTTGCAGTGAGAACACTCCTGGGAAATTAGCTCTCTCCTGGCAGGCAATGGGTTCCCAGGGCTGTGGAACAGCCTTAGCTCTGGGTGCAGATAGAGACAGAAGGATCCTGTTTCAGGTTGTTCTCCAGTCTCTGTGACCAGTGAGCTCTTTGTGGGTCCCTCTTTGGATAGTTAGTAGAGTGAAGTGGGGTCTCATCCATGGGCTTAAGGAGTGAGAGCACTCCTGAGAGACCAGCTCTCTCTGGGAAGGTTTTGAGTCCAGAGGACTGTGGGACAGTCTTAGCTTTGGGAACAGATGGAAACTGGAAGCTAATGGTCATTGTTGATAGGACCACTTCTAGCACCAGAGTTCTGGAAGGACCATGACTAATAGACATGCTTTTCACTGAGTCAGGGAGGGAGTAATTGGCAAGTTGTAATACAATTGATGGAAGTATGACAAATATATTAGGGAATAAGGATGAAGACCACAGATCAAGCTGTACAGCTGAAAGCATGACCATTGGCATTAGAGTTTTTAAGTTAGGTTCTGAAAGTACAGCTTGTTTCCTGAAGGTGGAATCTTAAGTGGCACTCTTTCACTTGTAGAGGGATACCTATGTTAATCAGTCAATGTGTTTTATAACATAGTGGAATATTTTCACATTTGGCACCAAATATCATTAAGTGTTTGTCATAGAAATGACTGCAACTGATTTTTAAAGGAACCAAAGACTTTTGCAGGAGTTCAGAGATGGCTCAAAGGATTAATGGACCGGAGTTTAGATCTCCTGCACTCACATAAAAGTTGGCATAGTTGTATGCATCTACTTGTCTTGAGTGTGGGAAAATCTCTTCTCAAGTTAGTTTATCATTTGTATTGTAGACAAACATAGCCTCCTTCTTGAAGTCTAGCTTTCATGGTTCCAGAAAATACTTCGCAATCTGCCAACAGAGTAGAACATTTAACAGTCCTATCCAGCTGTGACAACTATGAACCATCACAATAGCAGGTATAGAGAGACATCTGAAAAGGTGAAATAAAAGGCTTTTGCAAGTTAGTGCTCACGAGTGACTACCAAATTGTACCAAGGACCCACTCAATGAGATGGAAATCATGTCAGGGACTAGAAACCTAGAAACAAGGGAAAGACTATACAAACAATTTGGTTAATAAATGTAATTATGGTAGTTTTAATAATATGCCTCCCATAGTCTAAGGCATTTACATAATTAGTCCACAATTGGTAACAGTGTTTGGGGAAGCATAAGAAGTATGGCCTGGCTGGAGGATGTAGGTATCTGGATGAAGGGTTTTAGAGTTTAAAGACTCAAGTCATTTCAAAATGAATCTCATTTTTCTCTTTGTAGTTCTAGATGTCAGCTCCCAGCTTAGTGCCTTCATGCCTCCACTCAGCCATTACAAAATGTAGCCCCCTGGAAACAAAAAGTCAAATAAACTCTGTTATCTTTAAGTTTTCTTGCTGGTGGTGTTTTATTACAGCATTAGAAAAGTGGTGGATAACGAGGATTAAATCCAGAGTTCCAAGGCAGACAGAGAGGAAGAGGAAGGATGAGTCAAGCCAATATGTGCAGGACAACAGAGGAAACCAAGGAGAAGGGGCAGGAGGAAGCCAATCACATGCAAATAAATTAAGACATGGAAATACTCAAGTTAATAAAAATAAAAAGAAATTAAGAAATAACTATGAATCTTTTTATGTCCCAAACTAAGAAGCATGTTTGAAAGGATAAAAACCATGTCACATTATTGTGCTCAGTTTGAAATCGCTGTAAGACGCAGCAGTAGGAATACTGAGAGCAAGAGGGTATGTGCATTTGAAAGCATAAGAGCAGTCCAAGATGGAAATCTGAATATTTGAGACCAAGAAGTACCCAGAGGATCGGATGGACATGGATATGTGTCACACAGAGAGGAACAAAGTGCAAGAAACAGCTATGGATGCAAAGACCTGAGAAAACAACACTGGGAGTCAAACCAGGAAGCCCAACAGGATCAAATGGGTAACTGGACAAGAAGAGATATTGAGACATGACTAAACATGAGATGTATCAAAAGATTTTGTTTTATATAATGTGAATATACAGTGGAACGGTATATGGGTAAGCTGGAGTGGAGTGGGTAGAAATAAATAAGAGTAAACTAAGTCTTCATCAGTCAAATCGTATACTACAAAACATAACAGAGGATATGCTCTAAACATGCATCTATTTCTGCATTATAAATCAAATCACAGTGTGACTATCATGACTGAGCTAATATAAAGAAGAGGTCATACAAGGAGAAAGGACTTCCATCTGTCATTACTTAATTACCAGATGTGTGAACATTCACAGTGCTGCCTGGTCCAGATGATTTGATCAGCAAAAAAATAACTTTTTGTCCATCCATGAAAAGGCTTAAAATAGTAACTATTTCTTTTTGTAAACTATTACACTGTATCAGTTCATTACATATCAAAAGGGAACACAGAAAGAAACCAAAAACATTACACTAAAATGAAATTCATTTTGTAAAATTGTCATTAAATTTGAGACTTGAAATATCCAGATATGACAGAAATTTTGTATATTAAGAATAAGCTATTAAACATAGATTCTCCTGTGGTACATACTAGCTGATTGTTACAATAATGAGCTAGAAGTATCCTTTTAATCTACAAGTTACAAAGGACATGAAACAGTTCAAAAAATTCCAAAGAGACAGAAGAGAGAAAACAACAGCTGGGACACCTTGAGCCAGCACTTCCACAAGGTGAAAATGTCAGAGAGCAATGTCCTTGACTGAGTCAAAGAAAAAGCAGCTTCACCTTAAAGAGCAAATGGAATTTAGGAAATTGGGGCATTAATTAGAACAGAACCACAGATATGTCAAATAATTTCTTCCTTAAACATTAGCCCAACCTATTGTAACCATGCATAGAAATGCCAGTTTTTCTACATGGATAATTTTACAAATACATTCAGTTATCACAGTTTATAAGTAACAAGATCATTACTATTGGAATGCCAAGTTTTTTCTGAATACATAAATATCATTTGGAATTTATCATTAGATCAGCTCAAATAGTTAAAAATAAAAAGAATATTGTTCTTACTAATAGCTACTCTGCCAAAACGAAAGAATAGAACATTTTGCTCTCCATTCTTCATTGAATCTTAGCTTTGAAATTCAGCTGACCTTGAATGAACCATAGCTCTTAAGAGTATTAGGAAGCAATTGCACTGTTTCTTGTGAATCTGAAAACAGCATTTGCCCCAAAACTCTTCTATTTGTTTTTGCCCAAGGGATTTGATGCTACATTTTGAACTCAAAATGATTAGAATTTCACATGATTTTAGAAATAATTTTCTCTGAAAAAGGATGTACCAACTTTGTGTTTGGTAAAGCAAACAAAAAATTTCACGTTATGTTTACTCTGATGGAAATTGAATTCTAAGTATGAAAAGACTGAAACTACTTTACACTGCATAAACTAGGTGCCTTGTGAAAAGGCACACTACAAGTAATTGATGAATACATGATTTTTATAGCAAACTACACATATGTATATTATGAGTGAAGGTTATTTTCTTTTAACAATCACTGCAGGATCTTTGAGACTGTTAATCATTCAATGATTAGCTTTAACAGAGAATTCTGTTCTGGTTTTTAACTAACAAATTTGAGGGGAAGCTATTGTTTTCCAAATACTGGTTTTAGGTAAGAGGTGGTGAGAATGAGTAAGGCCTGTCTCTGGGCCTTTCACATTCACAGGCTCAAAAAACAAACAAACAAGAAAATACAGTAATAAATAGATGACAGCTAGAAGGGAGACTGGATTTGTGGAGGTTCTGACAGGGCATCTCATCAAACCTGAGATTAAAGGCAAAAAGAAAATATAAAAGAGTGGTTAGAAGCATGCTGGGACTGAGAGTCAAGGTTTATTCTATTTAAATAAATGAACAGCAGATAAAGGATAAAGAATAACTGAAGATTAAATCATGCTTTGAGCTACTTGCTGTTAACTTCTCTGCACCAGAGACAATATCTACTTTGCTGTCACTGGAAATGTGGAAATTTTTGCTCTATGTTGAGGAGGTGAGAGGTGTCTACCACCTTATGCTTCTTGTAATGTTTATAAACTACCCTGTTTTCTTTGAGTGACATGTCTCTAGGAATCCAGAAACTACCTTTTCTTCGATAAATCCTGGCTTTCATTGACTAAGGCATTGAGTTAAGTCTTACTAACTGACAGTTTTGCATTGTCTTTAGAGTAAAGACACTTGTGATTATACTTGATCAATGCTTAAAAATTGCTGAATGTTTCTGTGAACCAAAGTTAATTTCCAATTAATTGCTCCCATTTTACCATACTTCTTCTTTGAGTACTGATATTAGTATGTAGATACCATCATTGTCAAATGAATAAAGTCACAGAACTCTTGGTTTTATCTTGGATGGATATATATTTTGGGCTAAAGTCCTGAGTTTTAAGTTGTTTGTTGGTTTTAGAATTGATAGGAGGTGTTTAAGTTTGTTTTAAGGAGAGTAAAGAGATTACCCAAATCATGTGGTGATTTTCATTTATGGTTCGGAACTTAGATAGGGAAAAATTAGTCACTACCTCCAAGTACAGAGTTGTCATGAAATGTCTGTAACACCAGGGAGAGTGAATGCAGGCATGTATTATAGAAATTATTAAGGTTAAAGAAAAATCTGTTGCTCTGGGTAGAGAGCTTAACAGATTGAGATATTTTGGGCTAAAGTCCTAGTTTGATATGTTGCTTATTGATATTGGAATTGATAGAAAGTATTTGGTTTGTTTTATTAATTACCCCGCTAAAGGCCATATGGCTTGTTGATGCCAGCTAGTGAGGGTTTGTGGTTACTTTTGATATCTACCACCACAGGAAGCTCAGATTCTCTTAACATGGGCTCCACGGGAATTTTGGGTTAATTTCCTGATATCATAGAGTACAAAAGCCTATCAGGCTCATTGTTTAGCTTACTTCCTTTTTAAAAAAATTGTTTAGTCTTCATGATGGGTGTGACTTTGAGTTTTATGGTTATATTATTACTCTGGGAGAGAGTGCAAGATACAAGCTTTTCTGGTTACAGACTAAGGAACACAGTATTTTGGGAGAAAGATTTGTCTTTGTGTTTTTAAAAAGTGTGATTAGGCTCTGGAAACCTCGCAGAGTCATACTGATCAGATTTGATAGAGGTAGATCACCTGAAAAATTTATTGAGGAGAATCAAACAAAAAGAGATTTCGATTCTAAACTTTTGTCTTGAGAGTTGTATTTTACAGAGTATGCCTACTTGGATTCCTGGTCTCAAAGACTTTCAGTTGAATCTAGTCAGGACACATTGGCTAAAGCATTTGCTTCATTCTTCCTACCCCTAACCCCAAAGATATCTCAATGCCCATGTACAGCTTGAAGAAGTTATGGAGGACTCATCATCCCAATTCCCTGGACTTTGGGGGGCTGAAAGTGGTTATTCTAAAGTTGTTTTTATGAGGAATTTAGAAATGGTAATTTAACAGGGAGGAATTAGCTAGATTGAATTGTACAGTCATAATCTCATTTGGTAACTAAGCTTAAATCGTATCTTTGTTTTGGTATAGAATTTATTTGTCAAAAGGGTTTAAAAGTACAAGGTTTAGAGCCAGTCCTTCTATTGTTGTCATTACAAACTTCTGAGTTGATTACACCTGTGTGTTAAGATTCAAATAGCAAAGTTATAGCTCTGAGTTTGTGAGAGTACTTTCAAGATAAAATGTAGGATCTGGAGACAACAGTTTAGAGTACCTTATATAGGTAGATGGTTTTCAAAAACGTCAGAAATCCACAAAATTTGAGATTTAAAATCATTTATCTTTTGTTGAGACATATCTGTTTCTAACAGTTCCCTTTTGGCAGATTTAATTAAGAATTTGAACATCTCTACCTCCAGGTGAGGTAATACTTTCTGGCTAGGCAGACCACTGGACAAAACTGCCTGTTTCATCTGCAGACTAATACTGTCCAGAAAAGGACAAATTATGCAGAATAGTTGACTGATAAACTCTGCCAAGACAGGGTGATCAGCCTTTCAAAATCTGCATTTCAAGAGACTGTCAGTTGATTTTGGGCCAGAAGGCTGAAGACTTGCGCTCACATGTTGTTAACAGGGGACTGTGCTACTGGAGATTTGTCTCTACCACCTCTCAGTTCTGGAAGTCATGTTAGGCTTTCTATATGTATAGATATTTAGTCATTCCCAGATTTCTGATGGGGTTGAAGACTGATTATAGTCTCATAGCCTATCAGGCTGTATAACTCTGAATATACATATTTTATTGGATAGTTATCAGATAGTATACAAGCTAGCCAAGATGTAATATAGATTTTAAGCCTTTTATTAAGCTGGAATGGATAGCTATATGTTCTGTTTAACTGATATGGTGATGGACTGGGTGTTGAGAATATCATATGCTTTATAAATTGTAGAATGGTAATAATTGTACTCAATTTATATATAAGTGAAAAGGCTTTTTAACTAGACAAAAGGGGTAAATGTTGTGGTTTGTCCTGAAGTTATCTGTATTTTGATGCTAGTTCCACTGCCCCAAGGACAGCTGCCTCTTCACATACTCGGGAATCAGGTGACTTCACCAGAGCCTCCCCATTGAATTTGTAAAGTACAGGTAAAGGGCAGTTATAGGATAGAAGGAGGCCTATCATTGGAGAAGAAGGAAGGATGGGCAGGAGAGAAGTTTGACGGAAGAGGAGGAGACTAGAACAGAAAGAAGAGAGAGGAGAGAGAGAGGGGGGCTGAGAAGCCGTGACAGGACAGATAGCAGGTGATGTTAAGATTCGGCTCTGTGTATTCACAGGTTGTTATCAATATTCCTAAGGGATGGATGGTACTGGGCTTTGTATGTTTAAGTGGGCAATTATATCTTACCAATTGGGTCAAAGATTGTTGTGTTGTGTGTTCCTTTAGTGAGGGTTTGAGTGTATGAAAGTGTGGGGCTGGGATTAATTTCTGCCAAGATATCTAGAAGATATCTTGGGGCACTGCAGTGCGGACCAAGCGGGGAATAAGACAACTTACACTTTTATTTTTATATTTTTAAAACAACAGACTGTTCATTAATTTGTTTTCCTATGAGGAAATTTTTGCTCTGGACACACTAACACAAAAACCAAAGAGCAACATTAAGATGAAACTTGGGGAAAACTTGAGGTCTTCTTGCTAGCAATAAGTACTTTTCATTTACCACATACAAGTTTGAAGCATGGTCAGTATCATGTAAAACCCTGGAAGCTATGAGGGGATACACCTTTACAGTACATTAGACTTTTTTTTCATCTTTATTAACTTGGGTATTTCCTATTTACATTTCGATTGTTGTTCCATTTCCCGGTTTCCAGGCCAACATCCCCATAACACCTCACCCTCCCCTTCTGAATGGCTGTTCCCCTCCCCATCCTCCCCCCTTAACTGCCCTCCCCCCAACAATCACTTTCACTGGGGGTTCAGTCTTGGCAGGACAAAGGGCTTACCCTTCCACTGGTGCTCTTACTAGGCTATTCATTGCTACCTATGAGGTTGGAGCCCAGGGTCAGTTCATGTATAGTCTTTGGCTAGTGGCTTAGTCCCTGGAAGCTCTGATTGCTGGGCATTGTTGTTCATATGGGGTCGCAAGCCCCTTCAAGCTCTTCCAGTCCTTTCTCTGATTTCTTCAACGGGGGTCCCGTTCTCAGTTCAGTGGCTTAATGATGGCATTTGCCTATGTATTTGCCATATTCTGGCTGTGTCTCTCAGGAGACATCTACATCCGGTTCCTGTTGGCCATCATTTCTTTGCTTCATCCATCTTATCTAGTTTGGTGGCTGTATATGTATGGGCCACATGTGGAGCAGGCTCTGAATGGGTGTTCCTTCTGCCTCTATTCTAAACTTTGCCTCCCTATTCCCTCCCAAGGGTATTCTTCGCATTTTGGTCATACTTCTTGAGTTTCATGTGTTCTGTGGAACTGGGGTAATTTGAGCATTTGGGCTAATATCCACTTATCAATGAGTACATACGATGTGTGTTTTTCTGTAATTGGATTATCTTACGCGGGATGATATTTTCCATTTCCATCCATTTGCCTATGAATTTCATAAAATCATTGTTTTTGATAGCTGAGTAATATTCCATTGAGTAGATGTACCACATTTTCTGTATCCATTCCTCTGTGGAAGGGCATCTGGGTTCTTTCCAGCCTCTGGCTATTATAAATAAGGCTGCTATGAACATAGTGGAGCACGTGTCTTTGTGATATGTTGGAGCATCTTTTGGGTATATGCCCAAGAGAGGTATAGCTGGGTCCTCAGGTAATGCAATGTCCAATTTTCTGAGGAACCTCCAGACTGATTTCCAGAATGGTTGTGCCAGTCTGCAATCCCACCAACAATGGAGGAGTGTTCCTCTTTCTCCACATCCTCACCAGCATTTGCTGTCACCTGAGTTTTTGATCTTAGCCATTCTCAGTGGTATGAGGTGAAATCTCAGGGTTGTTTTGATTTGCATTTCCCTTATGACTAAAGATGTTGAACATTTCTTTAGGTGTTTCTCAGCCATTCGGCATTCCTCAGCTGTGAATTCTTTGTTTAGCTCTGAACCCCATTTTTCATAGGGTTATTTGTCTCCCTGCGGTCTAACTTCTTGAGTTCTTTGTAAATTTTGGATGTAAGCCCTCTATCAGTTGTAGGATTGGTAAAGATTTTTCCCCATCTGTTGGTTGTCGTTTTGTCCTAACAACAGTGTCCTTTGCCTTACAGAAGTTTTGCAGTTTTATGAGATCCCATTTGTTGATTCTTGATCTTAGAGCACAAGCCACTGGTGTTTTGCTCAGGAAGTTTTCTCCTGTGCCCATGTGTTCCAGATGCTTCCCCCACTTTTTCTTCTATTAGTTTGAGTGTGTCTGGTTTGATGTGGAGGTCCTTGATCCACTTGAACTTAAGCTTTGTACAGGGTGATAAGCATGGATCGATCTGCATTCTTCTACATGCTGACCTCCAGTTGAACCAGGAAAAAGCTATCCTTTTTCGATGGAATGGTTTTGGCTCCTTTGTCAAAAATCAAGTGACCATAGGTATGTGGGTTCATTTCTGGGTCTTCAGTTCTATTCCACTGGTCTATCTGTCTGTATCTGTACCAATACCATGCAGTTTTTATCACTATTGCTCTGTATTACTGCTTGAGTTCAGGGATAGTGATTCCCCCTGAAGTCCTTTTATTGTTGAGGATAGTTTTAGCTATCCTGGGCTTTTTGTTATTCCAGATGAATTTGCAAATTGTTCTGTCTAACTCTTTGAAGAATTGGATTGGTATTTTGATGGGTATTGTATTGAATCTGTAGATCGCTTTTGGTAAAATGGCCATTTTTACTATATTAATCCTGCCAATCCATGAGCATGGGAGATCTTTCCATCTTCTGAGGTCTTCTTCAATTTCTTTCTTCAGAGGCTTGATGTTCTCATACAGATCTTTCACTTACTTGGTTAAAGTCACACCGAGGTATTTTATATTATTTGGGACTATTATGAAGGGTGCCCTTTCCTTAATTTCTTTCTCGGCATCTTTCTCTTTTGTGTAGAGGAAGGCTACTGCTTTATTTGAGTTAATTTTATACCCAGCCACTTTGCTGAAGGTGTTTATCAGGTTTAGTAGTTCTCTGGTGGAACTTTTGGGATCACTTAAATATGCTATCATATCATCTACAAATAGTGATGTTTTGACTTGTTCCTTTCCAATCTCTATCCCTTTTATCTCCTTTTGGTGATCTGGCTAGGACTTGGAAAACTATTTTGAATAATTTGCTGAAGGTGTTTATCAGGTTGAATAGTTCTCTGATGGAACTTTAGGGATCACTTAAATATACTATCATATCATCTGCAAATAATGATATTTTAACTTCTTTTTCAATCTCTGTCCCTTTTATCTCCTTTTGTTGTCTGATTTCTGACTAGAACTTCAAGAACTATATTGAATAAGTAGGGAGAGAGTGGAAAGCCTTGTCTTGCCCCTGATTTTAGTGGGATTGCTTCAAGTTTCTCTGCAATTAGTTTAAGGTTAACTACTTGTTTGCTGTATATGGCTTTTACCATGCTTCGGTATGGGCCTTGAATTCCTCTTCTTTCCAAGACTTTTCCCATGAAGGGGTGTTGAATTTTTCTCAGCATCTAATGAAATGATCATGTGTTTTTCATCCTTCAGTTTGTTTATATAATGGATTACATTGATGGTTTTCTCTATATTAAACCATCCCTGCATGCCTGGGATTAAGCCTACTTGACCATGTGGATGATTGTTTTGATGTGCTCTGGGATTCGGTTTACCAGAATTTTATTGAGTATTTTTCCATCAATATTCATAGGGGAAATTGGTCTGAAGTTCTCTTTCTTTGTTGGGTCTTTGTGTGGTTTAGGTATAAGAGTAATTGTGGCTTCATAGAAGGAATTCAATAGTGCTCCATCTGTTTCAATTTTGTGGAATAGTTTGGAGAGTATTGGTATGAGGTCTTCTATGAAGGTCTGATAGAATCCTGCACTGAATCCATCTGGGCCTGGGCTCATTTGTTTGGGAGACCTTTAATTCCTGCATCTATTTCGTTAGGAGTTATGGGGTTGTTTAGATAGTTTATCTGTTCCTGATTTAACTTTGGTACCTGGTATCTGTCTAGGAAATTGTCCATTTCCTGCAGATTTTCAAGTTTTGTTGAATATAGGCCTTTGTAGTAGGATCTGATGATTTTTTGAATTTCCTCTGATTCTGTAGTTATGTCTCCCTTTTCATTTCTGATTGTGTTAATTTGGACACACTGTCTGTGTTCTCTCGTTAGTCTGGCTAAGGATATATCTAACAAGATAGACATATCTTGTTGATTTTCTTAAAGAACCAACTTTAGATTCTGTTGATTCTTTGTATAGTCCTTTTTGTTTCTACTTGATTTCAGCTCTGAGCTTAATTATTTCCTGCATTCTACTCCTCCTGGGTGTGTTTGCTTCTTTTTGTTCTAGAGCTTTTAGGTGTGCTGTCAAGCTGGTGACATATGCTGTCTCCTGTTTCTTTCTGCAGGCACTCAGAGCTATGAGTTTTCCTCTTAGCACAGTTTTCATTGTGTCCCATAAGTTTGGTTATGTTGTATCTTCATTTTCATTAAATTCTAAAAAGTCTTTAGTTGCTTTCCTTATTTCTTCCTTCACCAGGTTATCATTGAGTAGAGCATTGTTCAATTTCCATGTATTTGTGGGCGTTTTTCCCTTATTGTTGTTGAAGACCACCTTTTGCCCGCGGTGGTCTAATGTGAAGCATGGCATTATTTCTATCTTTCTGTATCTATTGAGGCCTGTTTTATGAACAATTATGTGGTCAATTTTGGAGAAAGTACCATGAGCTGGTGAGAAGAAGCTATATCCTTTTGAATTAGGATAGAATGTTCTGTAAATATCTGTTAAGTCCATTTGGTTCATGACTTCTCTTAGTCTATGTCTCCTTTTGATTTCTGTTTCCATGATCTGTCCATTGATGAGAGTGGAGTGCTTCTTTATACCATTTGCTTGGAACTTTGTTTTCTAGCCTTTCACTCTGAGGTAGTGTCTGTCTTTGTCTCTGAAGTGTGTTTCCTGTAGGCAGCAGAATACAGGGTCCTCATTGTGTATCCAGTTTGTTAATCTATGTCTTTTTATTGGGGAGTTGAGTCCATTGATGTTGAGAGATATTAAGGAATAGTGATTCTTGCTTCCTGTTATATTCTTATTTGGATGTGAGATTATGTATGTGTGCCTTACTTCTCTTTGTTTTGTTGCCAAGACGATTAGTTTCTTGCTTTTTCTAGGGTGTAGCTTGCCTCTTTATGTTGGGCTTTGCCATTTATTATCCTTTGTCGGGCTAGATTTGTAGAAAGATACTGTGTACATTTGGTTTTGTCATGGAATATCTTGGTTTCTCCATCTATGCTACTTGAGAGTTTTGCTGGATACAGTAACCTGGGCTGGCCTTTGTGTTCTCTTAGGGTCTGTATGACATCTGTCCAGGATCTTCTGGCTTTCGTAGTCTCTGGTGAGAAGTCTGGTGTGATTCTGATAGGTCTGCCTTTATATGTTACTTGACCTTTTTCCCTTATTGCTTTTAATATTCTTTCTTTGTTTTGTGCATTTGGTGTTTTGACTATTAGGTGACGAAAGAAGTTTTTTTCTGGTCTAATCTATTTGGAATTCTGTAGGATTCTTATATGTGTATGGGCATCACTTTCTTTAGGTTAGGGAACTTTTCTTCTATGATTTTATTGAAGATATTAACTGGTCGTTTGAGCAGGGAGTCTTCACTCTCTTCTATACCTATTATCCTTAGGTGTAATCTACTCATTGAGTCCTGGATTTCCTGTATGTTTTGGACCAATAGCTTTTTCCGTTTTACATTGTCTTTGACAGTTGTGTTGATGACTTCTATGGAATCTTCTGCTCCTGAGATTCTCTCTTCTATCTCTTTTATTCTGTATGTGATGCTTGTATTTATGGCTCCTTGTCTCTTCCTTTGGTTTTCTATATCCAGGGTTGTCTCCCTTTGTGCTTTCTTCATTGCTTCTCTTTCCATTTTTAATTCCTTCACCTGTTTGATTTTGTCTTCCTGGAATTCTTTCAGGGATTTTTGTGATTCCTCTCTATAGGCTTCTACTTGTTTATTTATGTTTTCCTGCATTTCTCTAAGGGACTTCTTTATATCTTTCTTAAAGTCCTCAATCATCATGATCAAATGTGATTTCAAATCTAGATCTTGCTTTTCTTGTGTGTTTGGATATTCAGTGTTTGCTTTGGTGGGAGAATTGGGTCCTGATGATGCCATGTAGTCTTGGTTTTTGTTGCTTCGGCTCCTGTGCTTGCCTCTCGCCATCAGGTTGTCTCTGGTGTTACCTTGTTCTTCTATTTCTGACAGTGGCTAGACCATCCTATAGGCCTGTGTGTCAGGAGTGCTGTAGACCTGTTTTCCTGTTTTCTTTCAGCCAGTTATGGGACCAGAGTGTTCTGCTTTCAGGAGTGTAGTCTTTCCTGTCTACTGGCCTTTAGCTGTTCCTGTGGGCATGTGTCCTGAGTCCATCAGTCAGGTCACTTGGAGCAGAAACGTTGGTCTTCCCTGTGGTCCCATGGTTGAATTTGTTCCTGGGGGGCTGCTTTTGAGCTCACCGTGAGGGCGGCAACCAGGATGGCCTGTGCCACCTTACCCTGGTGCCCCCGTGCACCAGTGTCCCAGATGGCATTAGGTGTTTTCCTCTGGAGTCAGAAATGTGGGCAGAGTGTAGTCTCTTCTGGCTTCCATGGCCTGTCCCCCCTCTGAAGTTTTAGCTCTCCCTCCCATGTGATTTGGGTGCAGAGAGCTTTTGACTGGGTCCCTTCCAGTCAGGGCAGTGTCTGGACCTCAGGGGACCTGCTGCTTGATTGCCCCTGTCTTCCAGTTCCCAGAGGCCCTATACAGTTTCCTCTTGGGCCAGGGATGTGGGTAGGGGTGGGCTGTATTGGTGGTCTCTCCCACTCTGCAGTCTCAGGAGTGCCCACCTGTCTGGGCCATTAGATTTATTATGTAAGGATTAAGGCTGCAAATAAAATGGATTGGTTTCAAATAGAAACTGGCTGGATAGGTAGAATGATGAGACTGGGTGGCAGTGGTCTTGTAATTTAGACTGTGGTCTCTCAGTACAGCACATACTCTTGTGCTAGGCAATGAGAATATTTGTGCCTCACACAAATTTCAGAGATGTGGAAATCCCATAAGAGTTAGGACCTGAGAAAGTACATTCTCTTGAAATTTTTCATCAATGTACTTCATGAACCCTCAAACAGATATATTTGTATAAGAAATATTTGTTACAATGGTAAAAATATGTTTGTTCTTCTGAGAAATTAAAGTCAGCCCTCCCCACATGCTAGGCAAGGTTCCCAGTCCCACCCTTCATTTTCTATAACATCTTTTGAAAAAAAAGTTGCAGCACATTCATCCCTAAGAAGGCACTAATTCCAAACAGTTTAACCCTTCTAATGCCAATATAAGTTCATTGGGTCCCAATCTTTCACCATTCACTGCTTCAACTGCGGTTGGTGTCTCAATCAAGTCAAAGCACATAGTTCTTTAAAACATTCCTCTACTCCTCAAATATATCAAAGCACAACAGTTGTTAGGTGTCATATTTTTGGCTAATTTTCAAAAATGTGTTGCTTACTTATATTCATTAATTTTCCTAATTGTTATTTGTTCACTGGTAGGAGAAGGTCTCAGAGGATTAAATTGCTGGCATGAAGATTTTTTTGGATTCAGGGGATATTTAATAATTATAGATTAATGTGAACTGCCAAAAGCATACTTTATTTTTATTTTTATTTTTCAACAAAATGGATTTTTTGTATCAAAAGGAAAGAGTTAGAGAGAAAGAAATGTGAACAAATATTCAAATACACAATTCAGATGCACAATCTTCTAAAATCCACTTTGAGTATTCTCTGAGCTGCGTGGGAGGTACAACAGTACTTAATAGGAAAAGGAAAAGTGACTTCAGTTAACAGAGACAGTTACCATAACCTCATTCCATCATAAGCATAGCTAATTATTCTCAAAACCCACAGGTAGAGCCAGCCCTTCAGAACAGTTCTTGGAGTCCTTCTGATTTAATTTAACAAAAGGACAGAATTCTAGACTGAGTAACTGCTTCTGTAGACAGTGTAACAAGTCTGTATAAATGCAATGTTTCACACAATCAAAACATATTTGCTGCCATGATTCAATAAAGTCAGAAATTTAGAATTTTCTATTTCAGAAATCTATACTGAAACTAAAACTTTTCAAATTTAGGTTTTGTTTACTAAGCTAACACCAAAATATTGAGGAAATAACGTTAGTACCTCAGGGGCAAAATTGTTGTTTGCCCAAGACCTATCATCTCAAAGGAAATTTATCAGTACAATAATGCTAACAAAGAGGTGAATTTCTCAACAAACAGAACACATTGAACACAGGAGCTTAAGTATCTTCCTTGGATAGATAAATTTTACTGCTATTGACAAACAATGGGTTCTCATTAAGTACTCATTTAACTGTCAAAAGCAGAGTCAATTACAGCATAAAATGCTATATGACTATATGGTACCATCAAATGCTCCAAAAACATCTTATGAAAATCCTGAGAGAAATGTAGCAGGTGGTAGTAACCAATTGCATTTGAACAGTAAAATGATTACAGAGAAATGAGCATTCTGTAATTTAGAAAGCATCAGAGAGAGCACTGTGGTAAAATGTAAGATTTTTTTCAGATAAAATGCCTGTCATTCATTGCCATTTTAAATTATTATTGCATACTTAAATGCATTGAAAAGTATGCTAACTATTTTGCCACACATGTCCCTAATAACTTGTAGTAAATACCTAAAGCTTTGAAGCAGCTAATGTCAAGGCCAAAGAATTTACATTTAAGTTTATTGTAGAATATGTGTTTTGTTTGTTTGTTGACTGATGGTATAGCAGAAGTATTTTGGCCACTAGAGCAGATCACTGTAATAGCCATTACATGATATCACAGAAACCTTAGAGACCCCTAATTCACCTGCTTCTAGGTCGCACCCCACAGACCTCTCTGTCTTCTCTTGCTAACATCACAAAAATGTCACCAAAGCCACTTCTCAACATCTCTGACTTCCCAGTTTCATAAGGGCAGAGAAACTCACTGATAGTTCAGGTTAAAGGGTACTCATAGGAAAATATCTTTATGCATTGACTTATTGAGTCAATAAGCTAATGAATTTTGCAGGCCATCATGTGTAGAAGAAATGTTTCAGACAGAAACATTTCTCAGAATCAATTAATCTACTTCTTGAAGAATGATTGATTCTGTATCCTCATTCCATTAAATATATATGGTGGACAAGGTGTGGGGGGATGTGTTGTATGTGTGTATGTTCATATGCATGTCTCATTTTCATATCTATCCTTATGTGTGGGTATGTATACAAATTCTCTCTGCCTCCTATTCTCAGGTGAACCACATAACACAGGAAGCAATTTAAATGGTTATTTTCTTAATTCTACCTTGCTTGTTATCAGGAAAATATAGCTTAATTAATATGTTTTACTTACAATGGGTATTCAGAGGACTCTATGTTTTGTATTCTTCTAAAACTAAAATTGACAAAGGAAAAAGGTATACATGTCACAATTAAACTTTCCTCAGAATGCAGAATACAAACCACTATACAATCACAGCCAAGCCTTTTTCTAATGTACTCAGTGTCTTAAACCTTGGTTTCTACATATCCCTATCTAGTATATAAATTATGGTAAAAATAAAATACATTCCTAAACTTTCAATGAGTTTTCTATCTATATTTTTAGTTGAGAGTCTTGCTATATAGTCCAGGCTGTCCTCAGTCTCTGGTCTTCAATGCCATCTCTAGCTGTCTTCATATGTCAAGCATTATAATACTTATAAATATGAACAACATGAAGTATTAGATCTGGTCATTCAGTTCATATATATATTCTAGTAAATGTTTTTACTATTGATGAAAACAGCCTATTAAAATGGCTCAAGTTGGATGTGTTCCCTATCACAAGCACATTTTCTCTGTCAAGCTTTACTCAAAGCAGAATGCTGTTCTTAAGAATATCTTCACTTCTTTTATTGGATATTTTTAATTTATATTTCAAATGTTATTCCCTCTCCTGGTTTCCCAAACATAAACCCCCATCTCATTGCCCTCCCTCTCTTCTATAAGGGTGTTCCCCTCCCCAAGCACCCCCCATTTCCACCCTCCCCCTGACATTCCCCTACATTCAGTGGATGGAATCTTTTCCTAGCAATGTTATGGCTAAATGATTACAGTAACTGTCATTTATTTTAAACTTTTAATTTTTAATACAGAAAATGGATTTTAGTACTCTAAGTTTATGGAGACACTGGTCATAAGATAGTAGTATTCTATAACCTTTCACCAAGTCAGCATAAGCTGGTGACTGTCCTCAGTATCTTAAAATTGCTCAAGCTGAACAAAAAAAAATTAGTACACAAAACACCCAAGAAAATTATCGCAATTTTATTAAGAAAATAAATTCTATAAATAGGAGATATGATTGCCCTAGTAATCAAACCCCTGGTAGAAACTAGGAAACTGCAGTACCCAATGTCTCATCTTATTAGCTATCATTTTGCTGAAACATAAACTTGTCCATTGCACATATGTACATGTCCCAATTTTCTTTATTTTTTGTATTTTTATGAATCTATGGCTATTCAAAAATTTTTATACTTCTTAATAATAACTTATTAATTTACCAAATATTTCTTTTAACATAGTATACATTTGTATAGGCCCAAATGCACACACACACACACACACACACACACACACACACACACACACAAAGTGTATGTCTATGTATACTGGTAAACCAGCAAGAAAGGCATTGACACCTGATGAGCATCAGAGTCTTGAGACAGCAGCATTGTAAGAGAATATACCTTCACATCCACAACCATATCTTATTGGGAAGGGAGTATTACTCTTTTGCAGAACAAGTGCAAAAAAGAGAGCAAACTGTCACTGTGGGTATGAAGTCCAGCAATTGGAAAGTGTCACTGTTCTCACCAACTTTCAGATATCTGATGTCTATATACTATTCTGATATTGTAAATAGATTCTGTTTGTCTTCCCACAATCACTTGGAGTTTTGTAACCAGAAGTATCTCAATTAGGCTGCTATGTCAGAATCCCTATAAGATTCCTATCTCTTAGACTCTACAGGCATTTCATGGTGCTGGCAGTGGCCAACGTTGCCTCATGAAAGCAACTTGATCTAAGAGAGTGGTTGTGAAGCAAACCTCGGAAATTCCCTGCACCATAAAGGCCAAGCAGAACCAAGGGTAAGACCATAAAGAACAGGAGAACAAGTGTTTGTCCTCTGAAAGCAAAGGTATGGCCGGCTTCATGTAAACTTGTAGAACTGAAGGCAAACATCCAATTTTCATAACTCTCCTTCATTACACTCCATTGTTGTCTAATGACAGATCAGGGAAGAAACACCTAGATCTCCACTCTTGTTCTACCCATGAGGGTATGGGTTTTCTAATCATGTCCTAAAAATCTCCTTGGCCATGGCTTCTACTCTATTCTCAGATGCACATGTATGATAGGCAAAACAAGTGAAACTTTGTTCAGCTCCAGCCACACTTCTGTTCCTATCTAAAGACTACAAGAAAGCTAAGGGAAATATCACAATTTTTGCTGCCAAGCTACCTGCTGAAGACTAGAGAAAAAAAAATACCCAAAGCAGCTATCACTCAATACCTTGTGTGATCCCTACACAAACTACTTTCAAGTCTAGATTTTAGTGTCATAGACCACGTGTTATAGTTTCACAATGACGTCTTCCAAGATTAGAAGATAAGTTCATAAGCCACTAACCACTTCTGTGACTGATGGTACCAGAGTAGCTGTGTAACAACAGACCAAGCTTCAAAAGCACTTCAGATCTCCATCACTAAATAGAGTCCAATACTCAGAAGCAACATGGAGGAGTGTTCTGTACATGTTTTGATTTTTGTTTGCTTTTATTTTCCAGTATTGGGAAGTGAACCTGTAGCCTTATGGTTGCTAACAAAACACTTTACTATTGAGCTAGTTAGCCTCCTCATTAGCTCTAAATTCTCTCTACACCTTACATTCCTTAACCACTAGAGTAATCAAACTCTTAATTAACCCAAAGAGAGTGTGCCTTTCTCCAATTTCTCTATGGGACACACTATGCCCCAAATCAGTCACTGCCAATGAAATCTGGGGTGATGTGGAGAGGGGGAGGGGAAGGGGGGCGATATACTACAGTCCCTAGCTGTAATCAAAGACAACACTGAGTAATAGTTAATATCTTAAGAGACATCTTTAAGAAAAACTTTTTTATTAAGAAAGACACCCCATAAAGGTTTTAGAGATTCTTGTTCCCTTAGATATGGAAAAATAATAAAAGACCAATATCTTTTATGTCAGAACATAAAGAATAAGAAAGAAAAGGGCAGTAAAATGCTTCCAAAGGTTATAACTTTAAGAAAAAGTATCAGTATGGATATAATACTTCACAAAAAGTTAAAGGAATGTTCATAAGAGCTAAGTAAGAAGCAAAAAACTAGAATTAAATGGTAAAATTAAAATTAGAAAGATAATGCAAAACATAAAAGAGAAATTTAGCAAAATGGGGATTTTAAAAGAGAACCATACAAATACCTTGGAAATGAAGAGTGCAACAAGTCAAACAAAATATATAGGTAAAAGCTACTATAAAAGAACAAATCTTGCAGAAGGAAAATATCTGAAATTGAGCATAGATATTATGAAATATCTCATTCCTACAGAGAGAGTTAGGAAGAAAGAAAAGAGTATTCAAAATCTATGGAACATCTTTAAATGAGCAAATACTGCAATTTTGGCTAGAGTCCCAAAGGGAATGAGAAAGAACCCAATGACATAAAAATGTATTTAATGAAATAGTGAAATAAATTTTTTCCAATTTTGAGGAAGATGTATAACTCCATATACAAAATGCTGACTGAACTTTCGATTATGTCTCAAAGGTAATAAATAAAATAAAAGTTTCTTGAAAACATCAGCCCAAAAGCATAGGATATTTACATTATCAAAATTGAAAATCAAAGGAAAGCTGTAGAATTTCTATGAAAATATGACAAGTCACATTTAAGATTACCCCTCTGAAAATAATTACAGATTTCACAGTAGAACCTAGAGGCCAAATATAAACTGAATTGTTTATTCAAACTTTTGAACAGTTTTAATCAACAACCAAGAACATTATATCATTAAAGTTATTCTTCAGAAATAAAGAATTAGAAATACCCAAAGACAAGTGAAAACTAGAGAATTCATGACAAATCTTACAAAACATGTAAAAGAGAGTCTTGCATCAGAATGAAAAGTAAGGCAGATGTGACCAGGAAAGCATAAGTTCTACAAGTAGAATAGATACACAAAAGTGAAAGTCAGACATCATAGACATAGTAGATCATCAAGTTAGATGAATGAGTCCAGATGGACAAAAAAAATACAAACTATTAAAAGCAACTATAATAAAAATTAATACAATGATGTGTAGAAAATCTTCTTTATCAATCACAATTCTATAATTAAAAGATACAGTCTGTCTGAAGTAAGAAAAGGAAATATGCCGTCCATAAGAAACTGACCTCACCGAAAAGACAGGCATACAATGAAAGGGGAATGATGTAAATCTATACCAAGAAACTCTCATCCATATTGAGCATGAAGGTTTACAACTGCTCTTAGAAAAACAGACTTTAAGACAAAAGAAGAAACAAAGTAGGTCAATATATGATAATGAAGAGATAAGTTTAAAAGGAAGGTATAATGATTGCAAATCTACACGTTTATAATAACAGAACACTAGATTAGAAACATGAGAATTAAATTGTACTACATGTGGAGAAACTTACAAGTAAGTCTGATGGTATAGGCTTGTAAACTCAGCTGTGTGAGAAGCTAAAAGAAGAGGACGGCCAGGTGAAGGGTGAGAACCTGAAGTATAGAATGAGTAAAAGGCCAGTCCATGCAAGTTAGTGAGACCCTTTATTAAAACTAAAAAGAAGGCTGAGGATACAGCTCAGTCATTGTGTGCTTGCCTAAAATGTGTAAGACCACAAGTTTAATCCCCAGTACTTGGACAAAACCAATCAAACAAACAGCGCAGACATGAATCGAGAATGATCTACCAAATGGCTGTAGAATGAGCATTATTTTGATTAATACTATAAAACTGTCTCTAAACTAGTCTTCTAAAACAGTCTTTTAGAAATTCCAACAATTAGCCAAAATTAAAGGTTCATGCCTTTAATCCCAGCACTGAAGAGGCAGAGGAAGGCAGGCACATCTCTGTGAGTTCAAAGACACCCCGGTCAGCAGATTGAGGTCCAGAACAGTCAGAGACAAAGAAACCTTGTCTTAAAAACAAAAACAAAACAACAACAAAACAAACACACAAATAAACTGTTATAGGATCCACTTAGCTCCAACATAACTCAAACTCCAAGTCAATACATATAACAAAAATGTATTGTAATCAAGCTACTACTGATTAATCAGAACAGACTAGGGAGCTATACTGGAAAACCAAGCCAGAATGTTACAAAGCTCTTAACCCTGAAAGCCATAAACATCTATACCATGTTACAGTTATATTTTCTACCAACAAAATTCAAGGAAAAGGGACATTCCTAGGCAACTTTCCCTATGTGGTATACTTACCCTTTTCTCATCATTTGGTTTGCTGAAATGTGGATGACTTGCCTAGCACTCATGTTACCCAGGGAGGTCTCATGAACTTAAATTTTATGTGAATCCTATTCAAAATGGAAGTGTTTTTCAGAATGTCTTCAGTTCGGTTCCTTCTTACACAAACAAAATCTCAACAAAATTTTAAATAATGAAATCAGAACCTGTATCTTGTATAGTGACCATCATAAAAAAAATGATAATCAACCACAAAATAAAAACATAGAAACTGAATTGCATGCTGTTCAACTAATAATACCTCCTGATAAAATAAGTAATTAGAGTATTGAGAGAGGCTGGTGGTACTAGTATACTAAAAATAAACAAAATAATATTTATATCTGTGGGCTTTAGAGAAATAAGGAAAAACCAAACTCAGGATTGGAAATACAAAAGAAAAAAGAGCTGAGCAGATAAAAATAAAAAAGATTAAAATTGTAAGAGATAAAAATGTATATAGACTCACAAAGGAAAAAACAAAAAAATGAATAAAATTAAAGCTGTCAAAAAGAATATTTCAAAAAATATAACATAAAAAAGGCTTATTGGGAATTATTTTGAAATAGTATATGCTAATAAATTAGAAACATATTTTTTGATATAAATGGGCTACCATAAATTAAACATATGTACATGAAAGTTTTAATAGTTCAATAACAAGTAGAAAAATTGAATCAGTGATATACCATCTTCCATCAAAGAAAAAACAAGAACTGCATTTCTTCCCTACTAGGTTTTACCAAAGATTCTCAAAACTGATTCATTCAAATGCAAACTTCCAAATGACTCAGTGAAAGTGAGTCAATAAAGCCTTGTTTTATGACATCAGCTCTACACTGTTACTAAAACCAGATGAGAAAATAACAAAAAGAGAAAATGACAGAGCATTAAGAATAATAAGCATAGATATAAAAATTCTCAACAAAATATTGGCATATGAAATTACCACTCCATTAAAAAGATATCAACAATTACCCAGTTGATTTCAATCATGACAAGAGAAATGTTCAACAGATATAAATCAGTAATTAATGCATCATATCAGCAAAATATAACATGACAATGATCATCTCAGAATATGTAGTAAAGGCAATGAAAATGACAACCACATCATAAAAGCTAACTCAGTTTACGATGATCATATATCAATGAAACAATGAAAAGTAACAATACCAAATCCATAGCAAGCATCATGTCACATGAGGAAAAGGTGAAATCATTTTTTTTCTAAGATCAGAAAGGTGCCTCCTTTCTGTGTTTTTATTCAATATAATACCAGGAGTTTATACTGAGCAATTAGGAATGAGAAAGGAAAAAGCATATGAGATGAGGAAATAGTTCACCAGTTACAATGCTTGCCATGCAGGTGTGACCAGGAGCCTTGTAGAGCCTTCAGAATGGAAGAAAATATTAGTCAACTGTTCACCTAACAGGATAGATACACAAATTTTCTAAAAATATCAACAATAAAATTAAACACAGGCAGATTATCTAAATAAACATTTTCAAAAGAAGAAACATAAATAAATAATAAATCTATGAAAACATACTCAACATCATTAGCCTCCAGAGTTACAACTACTAGTAGATGCCACTTTGCCCCAGTCAGAAGGGCTATGGTTGTCAGTAAACAAAAATAACAAATGCTGATGAGGATATGAAAGGAGATCTTACAGGTATCTATAGAAATGTAAATGAGGGTATGAAAAGAGATGCTACACATATCTGTAGGAATGTAAATTAGTACAGTACTATGGAAATAAGTCTGGTTGTTCTCCAACTATAAAGAGGTCTACCATATAACCTAGCTATGCTATGTCTGAGCATATATCCAAAGAAAATAAATAAGTAACATTTCAAAGAGACACTTACATGGTCTCATTGTTATAAGACTATACACAATGCACTTTCTTCAAGCACAATAAATGAAAAAAGAAAATGTGTGTGTGTGTGTGTGTGTGTGTGTGTGTGTGTGTGTGTGTGTGTGTGTGTATGTTATGTTAAGCTGTGAACCATATACAGTTCATCAATGAACAGGACTGAAATCTTGTCAGTTACAGAAAAATTCATAAAAACCAGATGGCACTAAGCTAAGTGAAACAAGTCAGACAGAAAAAGACAAGTACTTAATGTTCTTCCAAGGCAAAGATTAAATGTTCAAGCTAAATGAGACCAATGTTTGTAGGGGTTGGAAATGGTGGGCTGAGCAAGACAAAAGTGAGATTGGACGTGATCAATACACACATGGAAATATCATACGAAATCTCACTAATACAAATAATATGAATTAAACTAATAAACTTTCTTGCATCTCTCATAAAAGGTCTACTTGAGATAATGCCAATATTCACCTGAATGTCTACATTTAAATGCAAAAAGGAGGTTGGCTGTTTTCTTGTTTCCTCATTGATTTGGACCTGGCACCTATATGGATCTGTCTCTTCTTGGCATAATCATGCTTACTTCTCAGTTGGAAACTCTCCACAAACATAACTGTGCTACCTGACACATAAAAGTCCTTAATCTGGGGTTGGGGATTTAGCTCAGTGGTAGAGCACTTGCCTAGCAAGTGCAAGGCCCTGGGTTCGGTACCCAGCTCCGAAAAAAAAAAAAAAAAGAATTAAAAAAAAAGTCCTTAATCTTTATGAGGACTGAACAAAGTGGAAACTTTCAACAAACATGTACCATGATTCAGAAATTGCCTGCATAATTACCAAATGAGAGCTTCAAGGCCCAGGTTGGCAGTGAGTATTTGAATGAATTGGTGTGGTCATTGCCTTAGGACAAATGTTTCCTTGTTAAAAACACCACAGACATCGTTTAAGCTTAGAAGACATGGAAAGGAAAAGAGGTATAGCGATTAGGGAGATGCCAAGTCCTGAACGGCCACAGATGTGATGGCATGACACAGTTCCCATCCCTGAGCAAAGCCATCAGGACATGGGCCTTCACAAATGGTGATTATTGGTTGCTGGGTATGGGGCTTTTCTGTATGATAATATATATTTCACTTTGTATTCCTCCGTTGGGACATAATTCTTACTGCCAAGATTATTAGGGAATGTTCTCCTTGTCAAGGTTAATGATTCCATGATATTTAGAAACAGCATAAGTCCAGGAAGTGAGGGTGTATCTGGAATTTCTCAGCAAATGCTGACTTTCAGGACAGCTCTTAAGGCTGTGGGAAATATCTCGGAAAACACGAGTTCAATAATATATAAACAGGGTTTCTCAACAATGCAAAATATAAAGATGTAATATCAATTGTATGATGAGCTTCATGGACCTAAAATAACACAGGCAGCTGCACTAATAAGCCAGCTTGTCAGAAAGATAGTAAGGAAGAAGATAGAGATTTAGAAAGTTATAATTTCAGGGCAAGATCCCACCCAGCTAAACTTACTGTTTATGCTTGCAAAGAAAGGAAGATTTCTGAGTTCAAAGTCACCCTAGGACAGAGCAAATTTAAGTATAAGCATGGTGGGAATGGTGATCTCAGAACAGGACTCACTCAGCAAGTTTGTTGTTTTTGCTTACAAATGCAGGCTCATCAACAACAATGTCAACCAACCAGAGCTCCCAGGGACTAAACCACTACCCAAATATTATACATGTACTGACCCATGGCTCCAACTACATATGTAGCAGAGGAAGGCCTTGATAGACACCAGTGGAAGGAAAAGCCCTTGGTCCTGCCAAGGTTGGACCCCCAGTGTAGGGTGATGTCAGGAGGTGGAGTGTGGGATGAATGGGGAGGGGAACACTCTTATAGAAGAAGGGGAAGAGGATGGGATGGGGGCTTATGTCTGGGAAATCAGGAAAGGGAACCACATTTGAAATGTAAATTTTAAAATATCCAATAAAAAAAGATTTGGAAAAAAATATGGACTTGCTATCTTTTCTAAGAACCAAGGGGCTAAGTTCATAAAATGCTGATTTTAAGGAACCTGGAGTAAGAGACTGAATTGATATGTAAATAAAAGACCGATTTGGTCTGCAAGAGGGAGCTATCTAGAGCTGAGCTATCTGGATAGGTATGGCAACCCTTTCTCGAAATTTTTCTAACAGGTTTTCTGACTTTGGTAGAAAAACTGAAGAATTTTTACTAGCAGATTTTCTGACTTTGGTTGGAAATCCAAAAGATGCTTGGAGAACTAACATAGCAATTAGAATTTTTCAAGCAGATTGTTCTGACTTTGGTGAAAAAACCTGAATGCTATCTCAAGCAGAGAGCTGTCTTTAGCAGAGAGCTATCTAAACCCAATAGCTATCTCAAGCACAGAGACCTATCTCAGGCAGAGAGCTGTCTTGATATGAAACCTCTCTCAGATTACAGAGTCAGGAGTTAATTACAGAGCTGTCTAGTGAGCTATCTTAAGCAGACCACATAGCTGTCAGCTTGCATTACATCATTGATTTTTAGTCATTTCTTTAGCTGATCCCAAACACCCTTTCTTCTGGACGCCCTCTCCAAACTGAGGCTGGTCCTTAACAGAGAGAAAGAAAATGAAAAAAGGTCAGGTGTTAAGGCAGGAGAAATTATATCTATGTTTTACCCTTAAAAATTACGATATGTTTGGAAGATTTTTATTTTGTACCCAAGGCTCAGGGAATAATGCAGAAGACAGGCAAAAATGTTATAAGATCCAGAGGATTGGGAAGTTTGTTGTGAGACCTTGTCTCCTGTTAGTACCTAAATCTCTACCTATAAGGTCCCAATATGACTGCCTGATATGAGCAAAGACAATAAACATAAGAAAGTGAAAGGCCCACTAGGTCTCCTCATCCCTACACAAAGAACTACTACAAGCAAGGAATGCTAAGAGGAAAAGACATAGTTTCTCTCCTTCAGGAAGGAGCACACCATTTGATTATCCAACATCAAATGGCTCTAAAAATATACATAAACATAACATTATACAGACTGAGTACTTTACATTTTAAAATAGCTATGTATATATGTATATGCCAGCAACCACTATTAATGGGGAAAAAAAACTATAAATTTGAAAGAGAGCCAGGAAATTTATATATGAGGACAGAGAAAATGGTATAATTATAGTATAATTTTTTAAAAATAAATAATTTTATAATAGTTGTAAATGATAATTTGGAAGAAAGAAAAACAATTTATCATTTTCCTCGCACATATTACTCCAGGTTTCAGATTTACATGTGAACTATCTGCAAGGGGCAAAACCTCCAATAGCCCCAGTAGAAAGGCTACCTTTGTTACCCCTTTGAATTCTAAGACCAGAATTTCAGTGTTCTGAAGTAAAGAAATGTTGCTTATACTGAAACTTTATGGTAATAACTATTTGCATCATTCTCTGTAAGTAACTGAAAATACCCTTTGTTTCAAATTTCAACCTATTGCTTCTTTTTCCTTCATTGCTAATAAGAATTTTTGAGCACACAATTGTTTCTGCTTTTGTATGTAAGAATCTTTTTTAAGATTGATGTACTGTGAGAATGGCTAAGATCAAAAACTCAGGGGACAACAAATGCTGGCGAGGATGTGGAGAAAGAGGAACACTCCTCCATTGTTGGTGGGATTGCAGACTGGTACAACCATTCTGGAAATCAGTCTGGAGGTTCCTCAGAAAATTGGACATTGAATTACCTGAGGATCCAGCTATACCTCTCTTGATACCCAAAAGATGCCCCAACATATAAAAAAGACATGTGCTCCACTATGTTCATAGCAGCCTTATTTATAGTAGCCAGAAGTTGGACAGAATCCAGATGCCCTTCAACAGAGGAATGGATACAGAAAATGTGGTACATCTACACAATGGAATATTACTCAGCTATCAAAAACAATGCCTTTATGAAATTCATAGGCAAATGGTTGGAACTGGAAAATATCATCCTGAGTGAGGTAACCCAATCACAGAAAAACATACATGGTATGCACTCATTGATAAGTGGCTATTAGCCCAAATGCTTGAATTACCCTAGATGCATAGAACACATGAAACTCAAGACGGATGATCAAAATGTGAATGCTTCACTCCTTCTTTAAAAGGGGAACAAGAATATCCTTGGCAGGGAATAGAGAGGTAAAGATTAAAACAGACACAGAAGGAACACCCATTCAGAGCCTGCCCCACATGTGGCCCATACATATACAGCCACCCAATTAGACAAGATGGATGAAGCAAAGAAGTGCAGGCCGACAGGAACCGGATGTAGATGTCTCCTGAGAGACACAGCCAGAATAGAGCAAATACAGAGGCGAATGCCAGCAGCAAACCACTGAACTGAGAATAGGACCCCCCGTTGAAGGAATCAGAGAAAGAACTAGAAGAGCTTGAAGGGGCTCGAGACCCCTTATGAACAACAATGCCAAGCAACCAGAGCTTCCAGGGACTAAGCCACTACCTAAGACTACCACTACCATGGACTGACCCTGGACTCTGACCTCATAGGTAGCAGTGAATATCCTAGTAAGATCACCAGTGGAAGGGGAAGCCCTTGGTCCTGCTAAGACTGAACCCCCAGTGAACGTGATTGTTGGGGTGAGGGCGGCAATGGGGGGAGGAAGGGGGAAGGGAACACCCATAAAGAACGGGAGGGGGAGGGATTAGGGGGATGTTTACCTGGAAACCAGGAAAGAGAATGACATTCGAAATGTAAATAAGAAATACTCAAGTTAATAAAAAAAAAAAATGAAAAAAAAAAGTGTACAGACTTCATTTGATACTGTATAACAGCCTGCTGACACAGGAACATTTACACATCTAGTGATGAAATTCTATATTCATCACTTCGATTCCCTAGGGGAAAATCACTTTAAAATATAGTATTGATAAGAGAAAGGCAGAATGTGTGGAAATTTTAAGTTACAAAGGCAAAAAAAAAAACCAAAAAAAAAAAAACAAAAACAAAAAAATAACATTGATGTACTGTATACTGTCAGTTTTCTTTATTGGTGAAAACAAAAAATTTTTTTAAGATTTACTTTTTTAAATTGTTGTTTATTCACATATGAATGTTTCTGTGAATGCATGAGCACATGGGTTTAGGTGACCACAGAGGCCAGAAGAGGGAATTCAATTCCCTGGAGGTAGAATTACAGGCTCTCTTAAGCTGACCAATGTTTTTATTGAGAACCAAACTCAGGTCCTCTGGAGTATTCAAACTCTGAGCAATCTCTCCATCCTCATGAGAACATTTAAAATTTGCTTTTGCAATCTTTATAGAGGAACCAGAAGGATTAATAGGAGGTGAGAGGGAAGAAAGCATTGCATAAATATGCCAAACAAAATGTTTACATTTTAAAATGTCTTTATGCATTATACTACCGTGTACAATATGTTAAATATTAATATTTTAAATTAAATATAAACATTTAATTTTCATATTAATAAATATTAAATATTAATAAATTTTATTTGCAATAGAATTGTCTGGTCATTTAATTTATGCCTTTCATATCCTTCATACTACTTATAATTTCCTATATTTAAAATAACATTATTTTTTCTTAAGCTATTGTTCCAATTAATATGAAACCTTTGATTCCTCTGTAGTTAATCCTTTTTCTGTCCAAGCTACCTATGCTACTTATGCATTATGATTGCTTGTGAGCAATTTTCTCAGTGATTTACCAATTAATAAGAAGAGGTAGAAATGGGAGGTTAAAGAGTGGGGTAAATATCAAACTCCATTAAATAAGACTCTCTAAGAACTAATAAAAATGACCAAAAGACAAGCCAATAATAAAAATGGTTATAAGTATAAAATTAATGTTTATATAATCCTAGGTCATAAGGAGAAATCAGTACAAATCGTCTTTTTCATATAGGGCTCTTAGCTTATGTTCTGTTTAATGTAGAATCCCCGTGGAAGCCAGGAAGTCAGAAATAAAACCCTAAGTAAGAATAGTTTTAAGGATATTTTATAGCACAGGTGAAAGGGAGGTTTATAGGGGCAAAGTGGAGGTAGAGACTAGAAAAGAGTTTGGTAGGATTGGGGTGTTGGAATTTAGGGAATTTGGGGATGTTAAAATTTAACTGTGCTTTTAAAAGCCATATGGAAGCCTAATATCTTGTAACCTAAATAGAAAATAAAAAACAAATGTAAAAGACTAACCCTCTATGCAAAGTAGTGAGCTTCTAAATGCATTAGGTTATTACAGAGAATTCCTAGTTCTGAGTGTGAAGCCTCCACAGGACTTTGTCTGGGAAGTCACAGAGGCTCCCAGAAAAACACAGGCTTTTTTTGTCTTGATTTCTCAGCAGAATTAGAGTAGGGCTGATTACAGAAAGCATCACATAATAGAAAACAAGTACTGAAACTGAACTGGAAATGTCCACCTGTTGTTGGCATTTAATATATTATAAAATGTAATGTAGGTTGTCGAAGGAGAAAATGCATCAGTAACCTTACCCAGCTCTGCACCCTGGCAATCTCAAAGTTGAACTGTCTGGCAAGATTTACTGACGTGTATAGTAGTGGCATGATGGTTGTGGATGTAACTACTTGCCCTCTGATTGATTTGGAGGCTTGGTCCATCAGAGGACATGTATATCTGATACTCTAACCCCTGTTAAAAGCTTATGACTAGTGAGACCATAAAATAAAGTGGAGAGCTTATTACAGTTGTTTGATCAAGTGTATATAGAATATAGTGATATTGTATTCATATCTGTGATAGCAGCTCTTCTCAACCTTAACTAAAGTCTATTTTGAGACAAAGGTAGCGAATGTAAAGTCTAATGGCTGTACAAAGTCTCTGAGAAAAGCTGATAAAGCTGAGCATTTATCTCTAAACCAGGTATCTAAACTATTCTTCCCAAAGATCAAGGAGCACTGCAGAATAAGGGGCACAAAATATGTAAGAACCAAACAATAGGGTAGAGGTTAGTAAATGCCATCATCTACCATCATCTAGAATCAACACAACCATTGAAACCATGAACTGAAGACTGATTATTTGCACTGGATCTTCACAAGACAGGTCCTTTCATAGAATGGGTAGTGGCTCATGGGGCCCTACAATATACTCATGAATTATTATCTGTTGATAGTTACTGGAAGAAGGAGAATAATTGTTTTTAGTTATGTATCAACTACAAACAGCTTTAAGCTTGTAGTCATACATATGGTCCTAGTTAAACACAGCAGGTCACAAAACAGAGGGAATAGACATAAACATAAACATGAGAAAGACATTTGTAGAGAAGACTTGGGGAATATGAGGAGTGGGAGTGGTATGAATATGGGAGAAGTTAAGAGTTGAGAGTGGTCAATATGTATTTTGTGCATGTATGGAATTATCAATGAGCAATTTAATTAAACAAAAAGAATTTACCAAGCAAGTGTACAGCTAAACTTGGAAACAGAACACTGACAGAACCATGCTGGCTTGTTCAAACTCTATCAATGCAGCAGTCACAGCCACAATGACCACATGTGCCTCAGCATTTGCACAATATGTCAGCAGCTTAGAATGTTAAAACAACCTGCTTCAGGCCATAAATGTGGTTGTTTTTTCCAATAATAATTACAGCTTTTGATATCCTCTTTAAGAGAGAACAGAATAAGGCAGACATTGAGAAAGAAGAGATTGAGAGTTTAGATGCCAGATTAGAGGCAGTAAAACAGAGATTAGAGGATATAGAACCTAAAGCAAAAGCCAAAAAAGATAGACCTAAATGATCTTTAAAGGTTTGGGGAGAATACAGAATGGCAACTGATAACTATTCTAGATAAACAAACTTCAGATATAAACCAACATGGTCAGACTTGATATTATATTTATATAGTCAAGGATTAATTACTAGACTAAGGGCTATATGCTGGGTTAAAAACACAGAAATTTTGTTTAATGAAATCACTTTAGAGCAATTGCCATACAAGAGATTATTTATTTCCCTTTGTAGAGAATGTAGAAAATATGTATTGATACATTGTACTTTTGATGCATACTCTGAATTCCAATGAGCTTTTGCCTTGATATCTGAAAAGGATGATTCCGAAATTGCATATTTTTAGAGATTATGGCCATTTTAGAAACACCTTTACAAATTAAAGCTGATGCTTTGACATATGGATCCATTAGAGTAAAGCAATTTCTAGGTATTATAGCATAAAATCTGTTATAGTATTTACAATCCTACTGTAAAAGCAATTATGGAGAGATACAAGAAGACTTTAAAGAAAATACTCATAGAAAACAATTGGGGTATGGAATCTCCCAAAGATAGTATACATAATGCATTATTGACTGTAAATTTTAAAAATATCAATGAGACAGATAACATAATTGCTATAACACACTGGTGATTAGAAAGGACTGATGAATCAGATCAGCCTATATATTTAAAAACCTCAGAATAGAGGTCAGGAAATATGTTGCACTGGAAAGGAGATTTTAACGCTTATTTCAAAAGCAAAAGAAAAGCTGCGGATTATCTTCAAAGTTGATAATAATCAGACATGACCAAGGAAGGCATCCAGGAAATCTCCCAGCCAGCAAAATGGCTCAGCAAGTAAATGTGTCTGCCATCAAGACTTGAATATCATCCCAATTCAGGTGCCCATTGTTTGAGGTTTATGTACCACATCCGGAGAGGCCAGATATCCATAAGTCATCCTTCCATCTTCTTATGTGCTGTTACACTGCTCTGGGTGCCTCAACTGCCAAACTATTGCAGCGACCTTGCTAGATTCCAACATGGGAAAGTAGCTTCTCATTAGCCTATGCCTGAGGTCTGGGTATGAGAAATATGATACACAAGCCTCAGAGAATGAGCAGTAGAACTAGTCAAATGCAGATGCCCCATCAAAACGTACAGTTACCAGTGAAAATGCCAAGGTTGGCCAAAAATTCAGAGAAGAGCTGGGAAATGACCCATCCTGCAGGTCCAGTTATTCAGGGTCCAGAAGAGGCTTTCTACCTGTGGGTCAATGGGGGTGAAGAGAAGAAGGAGACCAAGCAAAGTTCTGTTGTCAAGGTCTCGTTTATTGGGGTGAGCGTTACAGCTTTTAAGGCTTTCAGGTACGGGGAGTGACCTTTGTGAAACACAAAGGAAGGAGGGATGAGGGTACTCTGATAGCAGGAGGTGAAGAGGTCATGTGGTGGATACACCGGGTGTTTGCTCAGGAGACATCTGGTATTTGCTCGGGCTGAAGCATTCTGTGATTGTTATCTTCCTGTGCCATAAATTCATGGGAGAGGCTTTTGTCCAACAATCTCAAGACTGTATGGCAGTCATCTTAGGTGTGAGTATCTGTGGCCATACAGCCCAGAGTCATGTAGCCACTTTGAGCCATACAGTCACAAAGCGGCCAGGCCCAAATCCAATACGGCTCCCTACAGGGAAAGGGGCACAAAAGCACTCCTGCAAACAGCTATGACCAGTGGAGCCTTAACAAAAGTCAGATAATTCTGCATTTATTTTTGGTAAAAGTGGCACTGCTTTCCACTGCCACTGAACTGGATTCAGCCCTTTTGGAGTCACTGGAAAACAAGGAATTTACTTTAGGAAAGGGTTTATGGACTAGAATCTTAACTGTCAGTGTGTGGTATTAGATGTAGGATGGTCTTCCTGGTTGCTGAGGCCTCGGAGAGCTCATAGGCAACACCCCTCGAGCAAACTTGAGCCCCGGGTCCACAGGTAAGACCAACTTCTCTGCTACAAACGACTTGCCTGGTGAACTCAGTTCTCACAGAGGCGGAGTTCCTCTGGGACCGGACACTTCCGGTGTTTGGCCAGAGTCCGGGGCCGGCGGATCCCAGCCCTCAGCAGCTTCCTGCTCCCAGACCCCCTGGAGGGGAGTTCTCGCCGCCTGGTCGGGCGGGCACTCCTGAGGCAGCATAGCGGAGGAGACCACCAACGCTGCCCACCCTGCCCACATCCCTGGCCCAGGAGGAAATGTATACGGCCTCTGGGTACCCAGAGGAGGGCCCAGGAGCAGCAGGTCCACTGCGCCTGAGACACCGCACCTGAAGGGACCACCGGATAAACAGTTCTCTGCACCCAAATCCCGTGGGAGGGAGAGCTAAACCTTCAGAGAGGCAGACACGCCTGAAACCAGAAGAGACTGCTCTGCACACATTACTGATTCCGGAGGAAAACACCAAACTCCATCTGGAACCTTGGTGCACGGAGGCTCCCGGAAGGGGCGGCGCAGATCTTCCTGGTTGCTGCCGCCGCGGAGAGCCCGTGGGCAACACCCCGAGAGCGAACTTGAGCCTCGGGACCACAGGTAACACCAACTTTTCTGCTGCAAGTGACCTGCCTGGTGAACTCAAGACACAGGTCCACAGGAAGAGCTGAAGACCTGTAGAGAGGAAAAACTACACGCCCGAAAGCAGAACACTCTGTCCCCATAACTGACTGAAAGAGAGGAAAACAGGTCTACAGCACTCCTGACACACAGGCTTATAGGACAGTTTAGCCACTGTCAGAAATAGCAGAACAAAGTAACACTAGAGATAATCTGATGGCGAGAGGCAAGCACAGGAACCCAAGCAACAGAAACCAAGACTACATGGCACCATCAGAGCCCAATTCTCCCATCAAAACAAACATGGAATATCCAAACACACCAGAAAAGCAAGAACTAGTCTCAAAATCATATTTGACCATGATGCTGGAGGACTTCAAGAAAGACGTGAAGAAATCCCTTAGAGAACAAGTACAAGCCTACAGAGAGGAATCGCAAAAATCCCTGAAAGAATTCCAGGAAAACATAAATAAACAAGTAGAAGCCCATAGAGAGGAGACACAAAAATCCCTCAAAGAATTCCAGGAAAACACAATCAAACAATTGAAGGAATTAAAAATGGAAATAGAAGCAATCAAGAAAGAACACATGGAAACAACCCTGGATATAGAAAACCAAAAGAAGAGACAAGGAGCTGTAGATACAAGCTTCACCAACAGAATACAAGAGATGGAAGAGAGAATCTCAGGAGCAGAAGATTCCATAGAAATCATTGACTCAACTGTCAAAGATAATGTAAAGCGGAAAAAGCTACTGGTCCAAAACATACAGGAAATCCAGGACTCAATGAGAAGATCAAACCTAAGGATAATAGGTATAGAAGAGAGTGAAGACTCCCAGCTCAAAGGACTAGTAAATATCTTCAACAAAATCATAGAAGAAAACTTCCCTAACCTAAAAAAGAGATACCCATAGGCATACAAGAAGCCTACAGAACTCCAAATAGATTGGACCAGAAAAGAAACACCTCCGTCACATAATAGTCAAAACACCAAACGCACAAAATAAAGAAAGAATATTAAAATCAGAAAGGGAAAAAGGAAAAGAAACATATAAAGGCAGACCTATCAGAACCACACCAGACTTTTCGCCAGAAACTATGAAGGACAGAAGATCCTGGACTGATGTCATACAGACCCTAAGAGAACACAAATGCCAGCCCAGGTTACTGTATCCTGCAAAACTCTCAATCAACATAGATGGAGAAACCAAGATATTCCATGACAAAACCAAATTTACACAATATCTTTCTACAAATCCAGCACTACAAAGGATAATAAATGGTAAAGCCCAACATAAGGAGGCAAGCTATACCCTAGAAGAAGCAAGAAACTAACGCCTTGGCAACAAAACAAAGAGAAGAAAAGCACACAAACATAACCTCACATCCAAATATGAATACAACCGGAAGCAATAATCACTATTCCTTAATATCTCTCAACATCAATGGCCTCAACTCCCCAATAAAAAGACATAGATTAACAAACTGGATACGCAACGAGGACCCTGCATTCTGCTGCCTACAGGAAACACACCTCAGAGACAAAGACAGACACTACCTCAGAGTGAAAGGCTGGAAAACAACTTTCCAAGCAAATGGTCAGAAGAAGCAAGCTGGAGTAGCCATTCTAACATCAGATAAAATCAATTTTCAACTAAAAGTCATCAAAAAAGATAAGGAAGGACACTTCATATTCATCAAAGGAAAAATCCACCAAGATGAACTCTCAATCCTAAATATCTATGCCCCAAATACAAGGGCACCTACATACGTAAAATAAACCTTACTAAAGCTCAAAACACACATTGCACCTCACACAATAATAGTGGGAGATTTCAACACCCCACTCTCATCAATGGACAGATCATGGAAACAGATATTAAACAGAGATGTAGACAGACTAAGAGAAGTCATGAGATAAATGGACTTAACGGATATTTATAGAACATTCTATCCTAAAGTAAAAGGATATACCTTCTTCTCAGCTCCTCATGGCACTTTCTCCAAAATTGACCATATAATTGGTCAAAAAACGGGCCTTAACAGGTACAGAAAGATAGAAATAATCCTATGCGTTCTATCGGACCACCACGGCCTAAAGCTGGTCTTCAATAACAATAAGGGAAGAATGCCCACATATACCTGGAAATTGAACAATGCTCTACTCAATGATAACCTGGTCAAGGAAGAAATAAAGAAAGAAATTAAAAACTTTTTAGAATTTAATGAAAATGAAGGTACAACATACCCAAACTTATGGGACACAATGAAAGCTGTGCTAAGAGGAAAACTCATAGCACTGAGTGCCTGTAGAAAGAAACAGGAAAGAGCATATGTCAGCAGCTTGACAGCACACCTAAAAGCTCTAGAACAAAAAGAAGCAAATACACCCAGGAGGAGTAGAAGGCAGGAAATAATCAAACTCAGAGCCGAAATCAACCAAGCAGAAACAAAAAGGACCATAGAAAGAATCAACAGAACCAAAAGTTGGTTCTTTGAGAAAATCAACAAGATAGATAAACCCTTAGCCAGACTAACGAGAGGACACAGAGAGTGTGTCCAAATTAACAAAATCAGAAATGAAAAGGAGACATAACTACAGATTCAGAGGAAATTCAAAAATCATCAGATCTTACTATAAAAGCCTATATTCAATAAAACTTGAAAATCTGCAGGAAATGGACAATTTCCTAGACAGATACCAGGTACCGAAGTTAAATCAGGAACAGATAAACCAGTTAAACAACCCCATAACTCCTAAGGAAATAGAAGAAGTCATTAAAGGTCTCCCAACCAAAAAGAGCCCAGGTCCAGACGGGTTTAGTGCAGAATTCTATCAGACCTTCATAGAAGACCTCGTACCAATATTATCCAAACTATTCCACAAAATTGAAACAGATGGAGCACTACCGAATTCGTTCTATGAAGCCACAATTACTCTTATACCTAAACCACACAAAGACCCAACAAAAAAAGAGAACTTCAGACCAATTTCCCTTATGAATATCGACGCAAAAATACTCAATAAAATTCTGGCAAACCGAATCCAAGAGCACATCAAAACAATCATCCACCATGATCAAGTAGGCTTCATCCCAGGCATGCAGGGATGGTTTAATATCGGAAAACCATCAACGGATCCATTATATAAACAAACTGAAAGAACAAAACCACATGATCATTTCATTAGATGCTGAGAAAGCATTTGACAAAATTCAACACCCCTTCATGATAAAAGTCCTGGAAAGAATAGGAATTCAAGGCCCATACCTAAACATAGTAAAAGCCATATACAGCAAACCAGTGGCTAACATTAAACTAAATGGAGAGAAACTTGAAGCAATCCCACTAAAATCAGGGACTAGACAAGGCTGCCACTCTCTCCCTACTTATTCAATATAGTTCTTGAAGTTCTAGCCGAGCAATCAGACAACAAAAGCAGGTCAAGGGGATACAGATCGGAAAAGAAGAAGTCAAAATATCACTATTTGCAGATGATATGATAGTATATTTAAGTGATCCCAAAAGTTCCACCAGAGAACTACTAAAGCTGATAAACAACTTCAGCAAAGTGGCTGGGTATAAAATTAACTCAAATAAATCAGTAGCCTTCCTCTACGCAAAAGAGAAACAGGCCGAGAAAGAAATTAGGGAAATGACACCCTTCATAATAGATCCAAATAATATAAAGTACCTCGGTGTGACTTTAACCAAGCAAGGGAAAGATCTGTACAATAAGAACTTCAAGACTCTGAAGAAAGAAATTGAAGAAGATCTCAGAAGATGGAAAGATCTCCCATGCTCATGGATTGGCAGGATTAATATAGTAAAAATGGACATTCTACCAAAAAGCGATCTACAGATTCAATGCAATCCCCATCAAAATACCAATCCAATTCTTCAAAGAGTTAGACAGAACAATTTGCAAATTCATCTGGAATAACAAAAAAACCCAGGATAGCTAAAACTATCCTCAACAATAAAAAGGACTTCAGGGGAATCACTATCCCTGAACTCAAGCAGTATTACAAGAGCAATAGTGATAAAAACTGCATGGTATTGGTACAGAGACAGACAGATAGACCAATGGAACAGAATTGAAGACCCAGAAATGAACCCACACACCTATGGGCACTTGATTTTTGACAAAGGAGCCCAAACCATCCAATGGAAAAAAGATAGCATTTTCAGCAAATGGTGCTGGTTCAACTGGAGGTCAACATGTAGAAGAATGCAGATCGATCCATGCTTATCACCCTGTACAAAGCTTAAGTCCAAGTGGATAAAGGACCTCCACATCAAACCAGATACACTCAAACTAATAGAAGAAAAACTAGGGAAGCATCTGGAACAAATGGGCACTGGAAAAAATTTCCTGAACAAAACACCAATGGCTTATGCTCTAAGATCAAGAATCGACAAATGGGATCTCATAAAACTGCAAAGCTTCTGTAAGGCAAAGGACCCTGTGGTTAGGACAAAACGGCAACCAACAGATTGGGAAAAGATCTTTCCCAATCCTACAACAGATAGAGGGCTTATATCCAAAATATACAAAGAACTCAAGAAGTTAGACCGCAGGGAGACAAATAACCCTATTAAAAAATGGGGTTCAGAGCTAAACAAAGAATTCACAGCTGAGGAATACCGAATGGCCGAGAAACACCTAAAGAAATGTTCAACGTCGTTAGTCATAAGGGAAATGCAAATCAAAACAACCCTGAGATTTCACCTCACACCAGTGAGAATGGCTAAGATCAAAAACTCAGGTGACAGCAAATGCTGGCGAGGATGTGGAGAAAGGGGAACACTCTTCCATTGTTGGTGGGGTTGCAGACTGCTACAACCATTCTGGAAATCAGTCTGGAGGTTCCTCAGAAAATTGGACATTGAACTGCCTGAGGATCCAGCTATACCGCTCCTGGGCATATACCCAAAAGATGCCCCAACATATAAAAAAGACACGTGCTCCACTATGTTCATCGCAGCCTTATTTATAATAGCCAGAAGCTGGAAAGAACCCAGATGCCCTTCAATAGAGGAATGGATACAGAAAATGTGGTACATCTACACAATGGAATATTACTCAGCTATCAAAAACAATGACTTTATGAAATTCGTAGGCAAATGGTTAGAACTGGAAAATATCATCCTGAGTGAGCTAACCCAATCACAGAAAGACATACATGGTATGTACTCATTGATAAGTGGCTATTAGCCCAAATGCTTGAATTACCCTAGATGCCTAGAACAAATGAAACTCAAGACGGATGATCAAACTGTGAATGCATATCGCTCCTGGGAGACACAGCCAGAATACAGCAAATACAGAGGCGTATGCCAGCAGGAAACCACTGAACTGAGAACAGGACCCCCGTTGAAGGAATCAGAGACAGAACTGGAAGAGCTTGAAGGAGCTCGAGACCCCATATGTACAGCTGCCAACCAAACAGAGCTTCCAGGGACTAAGCCACTACCCAAAGACTATACATGGACTGACCCTGGACTCTGACCTCATAGGTAGCAATGAATATCCTAGTAAGAGCACCAGTGGAAGGGGAAGCCCTGGGTCCTGCTAAGACTGAACCCCCAGTGAACTAGACTGTTGGGGAGAGGGAAGCAAGGGGGGGAGGGTTGGGAGGGGAACACCCATAAGGAAGGGGAGGGGGGAGGGGGATGTTTGCCCGGAAACCGGGAAAGGGAATAACACTCGAAATGTATATAAGAAATAATCAAGTTAATAATAATAATAATAATAAAAATCTATGTGATCAAGGGGCTGGGAAGACAATTCAGTCAATAAAGTGCATAAGTCAAAAGCAAAAAAAAAAAAAAAAAGATGTAGGATGGTGTCATTATGCAGCAAGGCGAGTACAGGATAAGGCGAAGCCTATCATTGGATGAGAAGGAAGGGTAGGCGGGGAAAATCTAAGAAGGAGAGAGGTGGAGGAGGAGCAAGGGAAGGAAGATGGAGCAGAGGAGAAGGAGGATTCTTATCCAGGTAGTCTAGGTCAATTTTATCTTGTCTAGGTGGATGGTTTTTATCTTCATTAATTGGCAGAGAATTTATTCTGTATATTTATTACAGACTGAGAATTTAACAAACAAATCTAACTGTTAAACTTCAAGTTTCTAGAGCTTTGCTTTTACCGGGCTACAGGGGATATGAGCAAAGTTCCCAGCAGGCAGAGAGACAACCTGTCTCAGTTCTGGAAGCCTTGCTAGGCTATAGAATACCTAGGGCTAGTATGGCCCATGGAGCACGATGTGTGTGTCAGGTTGTTTACAACCTGACAAGGGAACAGGGTGTGAAAGTGACTGGCAGAGAAATAGCCAGAGCGCATGCTTCCTGCAGATCCGCAGAGAGTAAGAATGCAGCAGTAGCCACCATCTTTTTCAGTTAGGGAAATGGAAAGATACACCGTCTTCCTGTGGATAGATCCAACTGAAAGACAGTGGAGCTAGTATGGGAGAAAGAGAAGAGACCAAAATCACACATGGGCAGGAAAGATGGGACGTCCAGTATGAGATTCCAAGATAAGAAGTACATTAGAATTTTTTCTAATGGAAGATGTACTAGAAAGAATGGAAGAGTAGAAGGGAAGAAAAGTTCTTGGGATCAAAGCTGCTACTTTTTTGTATGGTGAGTGTCCTCCTCGGACACCTTTTATTGACTTTTATATTTCTGTTATAATTTCACTAAATATTGACAAGACAAAGATAAAGTGTTGGATAATGAGAGGCCCAATGGAAATCATTTTCTCTACTTAAAAGATCTTTTTTGTTTGCTTTTTTTCGTACATAATGTTTTTAATTGATTCTTTGGGAATTTCACATCTTATACCACAATCCCACTCATTTCCCAATCACATCATGTCTGCTCCTACCCTTGTGACCTCCCTCCCAGATGATAATTTAAAAAAATATCACAGATGCTGACATTCCAATAAAATTCCCCTACCTTCTCCTAATCATAATAAAATGAATCTGAAATCTTTGGAGATTTCTGGAGCTAGCTGCTCCCTGTTCTAATGAAGCTACCTTTAAGGCTTTTGTGGTTCTTTTCATGTGTATAATACTCTGAAAGACAAATACCATTTTATTTCAGGATATGCTAGTTAAAGCCTCCAGGTTGTATGGTCAAATTGCTTCATGTGTGAGAATTTGAATGTTGCTAATCTTTTCAAAGCAACAGTGACAACTAATTTGCCTTCTCCAGGTGATTTGAAGCTATATTATGTCTTGAAAAGTAGAAACTTAGGAGGAAATCAAGATAATTATTTCTAGAGGATGAGGTAGATAATAAAGTCTTGTATGGAAGAGTGTTCCCCTTGGGAAGTATACCAGAGAGCCCAATAGATAACCGTGTCCAGTAGATCAGAGCCTTGGCCTCAGTGCTACTGACACTTGAGGCCAAGGAACTCCATGCTAGAGTTGTGCTGTCTGATTGTTGGATGGTGAACAGTACTACCGATCTTTCCCACAAGCAGATGAAGTTTCTTTCCTAGTGGTGGTGGAGTTCCTGTTCCCTGATGGTCTTACAGAAGTTAACTGAACTGGGAACCACAATACTGAGTCTGGGTCTTGGTCAGTCCCAGCCTTAGCTCTCAGATTTCAATGAGAAGCTGGCAAATATTTTTAAGATTAAAATATGACTGCATCATGTTATTCCTTCCTGTACCTCCCTCTGTCATGAGTGACTATTCTCTGAGCTGAGCGAGCATCCTTTTCTGTTGAGTTCAGCTGTGTCCTCTTAGGAGGTCATCCCAGATGGGCCTATTGACTACTTACACTGCCTCATGGAGAGACAGGAATGGCTGCAAGACACTCTCTTAAGTATCCATATGCTCAATCCCACCACTTATATGCAGCCTTAATTGAATGTAACCTGGGAATAGGCTAAAGATATAGACCCTAGGAGACTAGATGAGAGCCTTGACTTATATCGCTACAGGGAAGCCTTCTTTCCTGCAAGTCAACAAGTTAGGGGAAGTATCCACACCCCTGTAAATAGTCCCTCACCTATACTTTATAAGGAAACCAAAAAAACTCATTAATTCCCTAGAATGAACTTTGGCAGATTTGAAGTTCCATTGTTGAGACCTTAGGATGAAGTAGACGTGACTTCCCCCTGGGAAAACATTTTTGCAACATCTTCCAACTCTATATTTCCCTTGTTCTCTTTGAAATCCATAGCCTAGATTTATTTAATTATAGATATATACATTGATGCATTTAATAAATGAGATTCTTAACAAAGGAAAGCATACAACAGATATAGAGGAGGTGTTGGTGCTGAGGAAGTCTATAATTTAGCTCTCACAGATTAGATGTAACAAAATCAGTGATCATGAAGGCTGGGAGAGATAGGAAGTAACTAGCACAAGAAAGTAGAGCCCTGTGATCAACATGGTGACAGAGGTGATTCTGTGGATAAAAATAAAAATTCACAAAACAAAGGATAACTACATCACAGAGAGAGGAGTTAACATGTTAAGATGAACCTAGAATGAAAATAACATGGGGAGAAATATAAAGACCCATGAGCAGTTCAAGGACAGTGGAGCAATGGTCATTTGTGCAAGTTCTATAGGCAGGTGTCCCTTAATTTGTGGGTCCTTCTTTTATTTTACATTGTTCCTTATAGTACTAAGAGATCTCTCAACTCTGAATGCACAAAGAAGCCTCTGTCTTCAGTATGTGAAAGCCATCATACCAAGGTAATTGAGAGTGGTGGTGTTGTTTTGGTTTGGTTTGGTTTGGTTTTGGTTGGTTGATCTGTTTTGTTGTTGTTTTGTTTGTTTGCTTGCTTGCTCTGATTCTTGCAGGATCAGGACTTTCTGCTTCACTTGCAAATACCATTCTTTAATGGCCAGCTTGTCACTTATTTGTCAGCATTTGCCTTAAGAGCAAGTAATAAAGTAGCCTGTGCAGCCTTCAATCATGTCTTAGAATTTTTAGTACTCAGTTCTCATTATAAAAAGAGAATGCAAGGCTTATCCAAAGGCTTTATCCCTCAGATTGATGGCCCTAAATAAACATACCTATTGACCCTGATGCCAAGGACAAACAACACAATCCCGATCCATGTTCTTTTGCCTCTGTCCTCTCCCCTCATAAACCATTAGACACAAACTAATGGCTTCTACATTGAATAAATATGATTTTTCATGTCCTACTCAGTAGGAATGGTAGCCATCCCTGTAACTACATAGATTCTACTTCTTTATTGTTTTGATTTTTGTTCATTTGTTCATTTGTTTGTTTTTGTCTTCTAAGTACTTAATTTTTGAGATTGCAATTTAATTACAAGACTTCTCCCTTCCTTCTAAATTCTTATATAATACCTCCTGTTGTGTTTTATGAAACACAGCATAATGTGGCAGAAGAGAGCACCTCAACGGGCCCTGCCAAGCTGTTACCCTGAACAGTCAGTCATGTGACAGGCCTACTACAAAAGAAATTTAGTATGCGAAGGGAGCCAGGAAGCAGAGCATGGGTATGGAAAAGTGTAGGTGCAGAGGAAGGGAGACCAACTTGGACAGAAAGAGTAGAGTAATGAAAAGGGAAGGGAGGAAGAGGCCAGCCAGGGAACACATAGGACAGCCAGGGAGAGAAAGAAAGAGAAAGCAAAGAAGGAGAGAAAGAGGATGGAGAGAGAGAAGATGAAGAGAGAAAAAAGAAGCCAAGCAATCCTTATATACCTGGTTTCGGGCTCATAGTTGGTGGAGAGGCAGGCTGTTGCTAGGCACCTGTGAGGCAGAGCCTAAAGGAATTACTAACACCTCCCCTCTCCCATTTCAATTCATGGTTTCTTTTCTTTTATCAGTTGTTATTTCAGGTATATATTATGTACCCCCAAAGATAATTCATTGGGATTCCACTTTTGAAAGAATTTATTTATTTTATTTTTCTTTATATGTCTGTCTATGAGTAGGTACATGTGTGTGTGGCCACAAGTACCAAGGGGTCAGAAGAGGATACCAGATTTTCTAGAGCTTGGATTACAAATGATATGAGTCACCTAATGTGGATTCTAGGAATTGAACTCAGTTCTCTAAAGAAACAGAAAAGGTCATTAACCCTGAGATATCTCGCCAGCCCCTGAATTGCATTTCTAATAAATCATTTACAGTAATATGAATATTTTAAATGGGATACAAAATAAAATTTTCAAATACATGCTGGGTTAATTTAAATGGTTTTCAGTCCCTCCACTCCCCCAGGACTTTCAATTATTAATAGATAGATTTCCTTTTTCCATTAATAGTTTACTATTTCTGTAAGACATTTAATAAAGTACTATTTTAGGTGTTGCTAATAGACTCATTTTCTATTGCTATTTAAAAATTTACTGTCGCCGGCCTGCAGCAGCTCTCTGCTCCCAAAACCCGTGGGAGAGAGACCTCACCGCCTGGTCAGGTGGGCACTCCTGAGGCTGCAGAGCAGAAGAGACCACCAACACTGCCCACCCCTGCCCACATCCCTGGCCCAAGAGGAAACTGTATAAGGCCTCTGGGCTCCCGTGGGAGAGGGCCCAGGAGAGGCAGGAGCCCTGCCTGAGACACCGCCGGAACCTGAAGGAAACAGACTGGATAAACAGTTCTCTGCACCCAAATCCCGTGGGAGGGAGAGCTAAACCTTCAGAGAGGCAGACACGCCTGCGAAACCAGAAGAGACTGCTCTTTGCACACATTACTGATTCCAGAGGAAAACACCGGAGGCCATCTGGAACCCTGGTGCACGGAGGCTACCGGAAGAGGCGGCGCAGATCTTCCCGGTTGCTGCCACCGCAGAGAGCCCGTGGGCAGCACCCCGCGAGCGAACTTGAGCCTCGGGACCACAGGTAAGACAAACTTTCCTGCTGCAAGAAAGCAGCCTGGTGATCTCGGGACACACGGAGGCAGAATTCCTCTAGGACCGGGCACGTCCTGTGTTTACCGGAAGTCCCACACCCGCGGATCCCGGCCCGCAGCAGCTCTCTGCTCCCAAAACCCGTGGGAGAGAGACCTCACCGCCTGGTCAGGTGGGCACTCCTGAGGCCACAGAGCGGAAGAGACCACCAACACTGCCCACCCCTGCCCACATCCCTGGCCCAAGAGGAAACTGTATAAGGCCTCTGGGCTCCCGTGGGAGAGGGCCCAGGAGCGGCAGGAGCCCTGCCTGAGACACCGCCCGGAACCTGAAGGAAACAGACCGGATAAACAGTTCTCTGCACCCAAATCCCGTGGGAGGAGAGCTAAACCTTCAGAGAGGCAGACACGCCTGACGAAACCAGAAGAGACTGCTCTCTGCACACATTACTGATTCAGAGGAAAACACGGAGGCCATCTGGAACCCTGGTGCCTGGAGGCTCCCGGAAGGGGGGCGCAGATCTTCCCGGTTGCCTGGACCGCAGAGAACCCGTGGGCAGCACCCCGCGAGCGAACTTGAGCCTCGGGACCACAGGTAAGACCAACTTTTCTGCTGCGAGTGACCTGCCTGGTGAACTCAAGACACAGGCCCACAGGAACAGCTGAAGACCTGTAGAGGGGCAAAACTACACACACGAAAGCAGAACACTCTGTCCCCATAACTGGCTGAAAGAAAACAGGAAAACAGGTCTACAGCACTCTTGACACACAGGCTTATAGGACAGTCTAGCCACTGTCAGAAATAGCAGAACAAAGTAACACTAGAGATAATCTGATGGCGAGAGACAAGCTCAGGAACACAAGCAACAGAAACCAAGACTACATGGCATCATCGGAGCCCAATTCTCCCACCAAAACAAGCATGGAATATCCAAACACACCAGAAAAGCAAGATCTAGTTTCAAAATCATATTTGATCATGATGCTGGAGGACTTCAAGAAAGACGTGAAGAACTCCCTTAGAAAAACAAGTAGAAGCCTACAGAGAGGAATCGCAAAAATCCCCGAAAGAATTCCAGGAAAACACAATCAAACAGTTGAAGGAATTAAAAATGGAAATAGAAGCAATCAAGAAAGAATACATGGAAATAACCCTGGATATAGAAAACAAAAAGAAGAGACAAGGAGCTGTAGATACAAGCTTCACCAACAGAATACAAGAGATGGAAGAGAGAATCTCAGGAGCAGAAGATTCCATAGAAATCATTGACTCAACTGTCAAAGATAATGTAAAGCGGAAAAAGCTACTGGTCCAAAACATACAGGAAATCCAGGACTCAATGAGAAGATCAAACCTAAGGATAATAGGTATAGAAGAGAGTGAAGACTCCCAGCTCAAAAAGGACCAGTAAATATCTTCAACAAAATCATAGAAGAAAACTTCCTAACCTAAAAAAGAGATACCCATAGGCATACAAGAAGCCTACAGAACTCCAAATAGATTGGACCAGAAAAGAAACACTTCCCGTCACATAATAGTCAAAACACTAAACGCACAAAATAAAGAAAGAATATTAAAAGCAGTAAGGGAAAAAGGTCAAGTAACATATAAAGGCAGACCTATCAGAATCACACCAGACTTCTCGCCAGAAACTATGAAGGCCAGAAGATCCTGGACTGATGTCATACAGACCCTAAGAGAACACAAATGCCAGCCCAGGCTACTGTATCCTGCAAAACTCTCAATTAACATAGATGGAGAAACCAAGATATTCCATGACAAAACCAAATTTACACAATATCTTTCTACAAATCCAGCACTACAAAGGATAATAAATGGTAAAGCCCAACATAAGGAGGCAAGCTATACCCTAGAAGAGGCAAGAAACTAATCATCTTGGCAACAAAACAAAGAGAAGAAAAGCACACAAACACAACCTCACATCCAAATATGAATATAACAGGAAGCAATAATCACTATTCCTTAATATCTCTCAACATCAATGGCCTCAACTCCCCAATAAAAAGACATAGATTAACAAACTGGATACGCAACGAGGACCCTGCATTCTGCTGCTTACAGGAAACACACCTCAGAGACAAAGACAGACACTACCTAAGAGTGAAAGGCTGGGAAACAACTTTCCAAGCAAATGGTCAGAAGAAGCAAGCTGGAGTAGCCATTCTCATATCAAATAAAGTCAATTTTCAACTAAAAGTCATCAAAAAAGATAAGGAAGGACACTTCATATTCATCAAAGGAAAAATCCACCAAGATGAACTCTCAATCCTAAATATCTATGCCCCAAATACAAGGGCACCTACATACGTAAAAGAAACCTTACTAAAGCTCAAAACACACATTGCACCTCACACAATAATAGTAGGAGATTTCAACACCCCACTCTCATCAATGGACAGATCATGGAAACAGAAATTAAACAGAGACGTAGACAGACTAAGAGAAGTCATGAGCCAAATGGACTTAACGGATATTTATAGAACGTTCTACCCTAAAGCAAAAGGATATACCTTCTTCTCAGCTCCTCATGGTACTTTCTCCAAAATTGACCATATAATTGGTCAAAAAACGGGCCTCAACAGGTAAAGAAAGATAGAAATAATCCCATGCGTGCTATCGGACCACCACGGCCTAAAGCTGGTCTTCAATAACAATGAGGGAAGAATGCCCACATATACGTGGAAATTGAACAATGCTCTACTCAATGATAACCTGGTCAAGGAAGAAATAAAGAAAGAAATTAAAAACTTTTTAGAATTTAATGAAAATGAAGGTACAACATACCCAAACTTATGGGACACAATGAAAGCTGTGCTAAGAGGAAAACTCATAGCGCTGAGTGCCTGCAGAAAGAAACAGGAAAGAGCATATGTCAGCAGCTTGACAGCACACCTAAAAGCTCTAGAACAAAAAGAAGCAAATACACCCAGGAGGAGTAGAAGGCAGGAAATAATCAAACTCAGAGCTGAAATCAACCAAGTAGAAACAAAAAGGACCATAGAAAGAATCAACAGAACCAAAAGTTGGTTCTTTGAGAAAATCAACAAGATAGATAAACCCCTAGCCAGACTAACGAGAGGACACAGAGAGTGTGTCCAAATTAACAAAATCAGAAATGAAAAGGGAGACATAACTACAGATTCAGAGGAAATTCAAAAAATCATCAGATCTTACTATAAAAGCCTATATTCAACAAAACTTGACAATCTGCAGGAAATGGATAATTTCCTAGACAGATACCAGGTACCGAAGTTAAATCAGGAACAGATAAACCAGTTAAACAACCCCATAACTCCTAAGGAAATAGAAGCAGTCATTAAAGGTCTCCCAACCAAAAAGAGCCCAGGTCCAGACAGGTTTAGTGCAGAATTCTATCAGACTTTCATAGAAGACCTCATACCAATATTATCCAAACTATTCCACAAAATTGAAACAGATGGAGCACTACCGAATTCCTTCTATGAAGCCACAATTACTCTTATACCTAAACCACACAAAGACCCAACAAAGAAAGAGAACTTCAGACCAATTTCCCTTATGAACATCGACGCAAAAATACTCAACAAAATTCTGGCAAACCGAATCCAAGAGCACATCAAAACAATCATCCACCATGATCAAGTAGGCTTCATCCCAGGCATGCAGGGATGGTTTAATATACGGAAAACCATCAACGTGATCCATTATATAAACAAACTGAAAGAACAAAACCACATGATCATTTCATTAGATGCTGAGAAAGCATTTGACAAAATTCAACACCCCTTCATGATAAAAGTCCTGAAAAGAATAGGAATTCAAGGCCCATACCTAAACATAGTAAAAGCCATATACAGCAAACCAGTGGCTAACATTAAACTAAATGGAGAGAAACTTGAAGCAATCCCACTAAAATCAGGGACTAGACAAGGCTGCCCACTCTCTCCCTACTTATTCAATATAGTTCTTGAAGTTCTAGCCAGAGCAATCAGACAACAAAAGCAGGTCAAGGGGATACAGATCGGAAAAGAAGAAGTCAAAATATCACTATTTGCAGATGATATGATAGTATATTTAAGTGATCCCAAAAGTTCCACCAGAGAACTACTAAAGCTGATAAACAACTTCAGCAAAGTGGCTGGGTATAAAATTAACTCAAATAAATCAGTAGCCTTCCTCTACACAAAAGAGAAACAAGCCGAGAAAGAAATTAGGGAAATGACACCCTTCATAATAGACCCAAATAATATAAAGTACCTCGGTGTCACTTTAACCAAGCAAGTAAAAGATCTGTACAATAAGAACTTCAAGACACTGAAGAAAGAAATTGAAGACCTCAGAAGGTGGAAAGATCTCCCATGCTCATAGATTGGCAGGATTAATATAGTAAAATGGCCATTTTACCAAAAGCGATCTACAGATTCAATGCAATCCCCATCAAAATACCAATCCAATTCTTCAAAGAGTTAGACAGAACAATTTGCAAATTCATCTGGAATAACAAAAACCCAGGATAGCTAAAACTATCCTCAACAATAAAAGGACTTCAGGGGAATCACTATCCCTGAACTCAAGCAGTATTACAGAGCAATAGTGATAAAAACTGCATGGTATTGGTACAGAGACAGACAGATAGACCAATGGAACAGAATTGAAGACCCAGAAATGAACCCACACACCTATGGTCACTTGATTTTTGACAAAGGAGCCAAAACCATCCAATGGAAAAAGATAGCATTTCAAGCAAATGGTGTTGGTTCAACTGGAGGTCAACATGTAGAAGAATGCAGATCGATCCATGCTTATCACCTGTACAAAGCTTAAGTCCAAGTGGATCAAGGACCTCCACATCAAACCAGACACACTCAAACTAATAGAAGAAAAACTAGGGAAGCATCTGGAACACATGGGCACTGGAAAAAATTTCCTGAACAAAACACCAATGGCTTATGCTCTAAGATCAAGAATCGACAAATGGGATCTCATAAAACTGCAAAGCTTCTGTAAGGCAAAGGACACTGTGGTTAGGACAAAACGGCAACCAACAGATTGGGAAAGATCTTTACCAATCCTACAACAGATAGAGGCCTTATATCCAAAATATACAAAGAACTCAAAAAAGTTAGACCAAGGGAGACAAATAACCCTATTAAAAAATGGGGTTCAGAGCTAAACAAAGAATTACAGCTGAGGAATGCGAATGGCTGAGAAACACCTAAAGAAATGTTCAACATCTTTAGTCATCAGGGAAATGCAAATCAAAACAACCCTGAGATTTCACCTCACACCAGTGAGAATGGCTAAGATCAAAACTCAGGTGACAGCAAATGCTGGAGAGGATATGGAGAAATAGGAACACTCCTCCATTGTTGGTGGGATTGCAGACTGGTACAACCATTCTGGAAATCAGTCTGGAGGTTCCTCAGAAAATTGGACATTGAACTGCCTGAGGATCCAGCTATACCTCTCTTGGGCATATACCCAAAAGATGCCCCAACATATAAAAAAGACACGTGCTCCACTATGTTCATCGCAGCCTTATTTATAATAGCAGAAGCTGGAAAGAACCCAGATGCCCTTCAACAGAGGAATGGATACAGAAAATGTGGTACATCTACACAATGGAATATTACTCAGCTATAAAAACAACGACTTTATGAAATTAAATTAGGCAAATGGTTGGAACTGGAAAATATCATCCTGAGTGAGCTAACCCAATCACAGAAAGACATACATGGTATGCACTCATTGATAAGTGGCTATTAGCCCAAATGCCTGAATTACCCTAGATGCCTAGAACAAATGAAACTCAAGACGGATGATCAAAATGTGAAGGCTTCCTCCTTCTTAAAAGGGGAACAAGAATACCCTTGGCATGGAAGAGAGAGGCAAAAGATTAAAACAGAGACTGAAGGACACCCATTCAGAGCCTGCCCCACATGTGGCCCCATATATATACAGCCACCCAATTAGATAAGATGGATGAAGCAAAGAAGTGCAGAAGTGTAGATCGCTCCTGAGAGACACAGCCAGAATACAGCAAATACAGAGGCGAATGTCAGCAAACCACTGAACTGAGAATAGGACCCCCCGTTGAAGGAATCAGAGAAAGAACTGGGAAGAGCTTGAAGGGCTCGAGACCCCATATGTACAACAATGCCAAGCAACCAGAGCTTCCAGGGACTAAGCCACTACCTAAAGACTATACATTGACTGACCCTGGACTCTGACCTCATAGGTAGCAATGAATATCCTAGTAAGAGCACCAGTGGAAGGGGAAGCCCTGGGTCCTGCTAAGACTGAACCCCCAGTGAACTAGACAGTTGGGGGGAGGGCGGCAATAGGGGGAGGGTGGGGAGGGGAACACCGATAAGGAAGGGGAGGGGGGAGGGGGATGTTTGCCCGGAAACCGGGAAAGGGAATAACACTCGAAATGTATATAAGAAATATTCAAGTTAATAAAAAAAAAATTTACTGTCAATTTGGAGACTTAAAAACAGCATTCCTTTATGATCTCTATTTTCATACATCAAGTGTGTGGGCACAGCCCTGCTGGACTCTCAGCTAAATTGCTCTAGGCTGAAATAAAAGCATGAGCAGGGCTAAAAGAAGGAGAAGGGCTGGGGGAAGGGCAGCAAAGGATTGTGAGAGGGAGAGGAGGAGAGGTGGCAACACTCAGGAAATAAAGCTAATTAATAAAAAAGAATTTTCCAGACTTTGACTCTCTCCCTCTCCCTCTCCCTCTCCCTCTCCCTCTCCCTCTCCCCCCCCCTCTCCCCCCTCCCCCTCCCCTCCCCTCCCTCCCTCCTCCCTCTCCCTGGCTCTTCTTAGAATGCAAAGCCCTGCTGGTGAATGACTTTCATTTACATTCATTTACAACTTCCCCTCTCCTAGAACAATTCAGAGCAGGTTACTTTTTTTTTTTTTTTTTTCTAAGCAATAAGGAGGTTATCTGCTGTGGAATTCTTTAAAGAGTCATTCCGATCAGTCTAGACCCATAAGAGAGTATCTCCCTCTGGTGTAACTCAGACTGAGCTGATCAAAGACCTTCATTAAGTGTGAACCACCATACTTACCTTTGCCATTAGTGTGATTTGTTACAGAAGTACCTATACACTGGACAACTGTAATGGATAGCGAAGTGATACTTGAATGTAATTGTGTGTTATTGGGTATCTTACCAGAATATTTGTCCTATCACTCTGAGTATGAGAGTTAATGGAGAACATATATTATTCACATTTATTTATTTATCTAATGGATATCTATTCATTAAAATGATGTTTATTATTATCTGTATTTTATATATCATTTAATCAACAAAATTGATTACCTTTACAACACTATAACAAAGAACTGTAACCTGGCAAAAACAACTTAGCAAGAATTTATTTGTACTCCCTATCCCAAAGGGTGAGCTCATGACTACTTGGCCCCCGTAAATTCAGTTAGAATATCATGTTGGAGAGAAGATGGAGCAGGGGGAGCTCTTTGTTCAATGGCCAAGCAGAAAGCAATGAGAAGTGAAATGGCGTCAATCCTCTGGCTTTCCATTTCTCCTATTATTCTATATGGCCCCTCAGCCCATTGCAGGTGCAACTTGCATTCCGGGTTGTCCATCCCTTCTAAATTAATCTTCTCACTAGATGCAAACAACCCAGACAAAGACCAGGAGAAATTAGGACGAGGTCATCCCAAGCCCTCAACAGTGAGGATCGACAGCTGCAAATGTGAACACAGACATGGCAAACTCTTACAGCAGCAGAAACCCATGGCAAACTGCTGGCACAAAACAGACATGTGGATTAATGACATAGAAGAAATAGCCAGACAAGTCTCTCAACTACAGCCATTTAAGCTTTTACAAAGGTGCCAAGACAAATATTGAAGAAATAGTAGACTAATTTGATTGCCCACACAGAGAACAATGGAGCTAGAAACTACTGAAAGTGTAATTCATGCCTGCCACTCTACAGAAAAACACAATTCAAACTGTAAGTAGCACTCGAAACCCTAAATGTTTTCAAAACATATACAGAAATGTTTAAGGCTAGCCTTTGGTATAGACTTTGTAGACAAACCCTAATAACTCAGGAAATAAGGCCAAGAAATGAAAAATTGGGATTACGTGAAACCAAAAGATGTAATTGAACACAGCAAAATAATAATCAAAGTGAACAGATCACCTGAAGAATTAGAAAAATCCTTACCAGCCTTGCATCTGACAGGAGACTGCCTATAAATAATACATAATGTTAAAAACTGAACTTTACGAGGTGTCATAGTCAAACTCATCTACATTCTTTCTGTGGATCAGTTCCAAAAGCCCAGGAATTATGTGAGTTTACACCAACAAATGGCCCTACTCCTCACTTAAAATTTTCTGCATTTGATACTTTGTCATTTCTATGAGCAAAACCTGACAAGAAGCAACTCAGATGGGTAAAAGGTTTATTTCATCCTGTATAGCAGATTATAATCCACTATAGCAGGGTAGTCATGAAAACAGAAGCAGAGGCAAGTTGGCCAAATTTCAACAGTGAGGAAGAGAGTGGTGACTACTGTAATTCAGCTCTCAGCACACCTCTGCTTTTGCAAGAATTGTGCTTCCCACCACTGCTACAGTAAGTCTTTGCAGTTCTATTTCCCTAACCTGGAAAGTCCCTCAGGCATTCCCATTGGTTTGTTTCCACAGTTATTGTGATTCTAATTGAGTTGACAATCAAGATTAGCAGAGTTTGTAAGACTCTTCTAACAACTGAGAATTCATTTTAGATTTCAGTGCTAATGTTCAAACATTTCCCAGTTGATGTTCAAATTTTAAGCATCTGATGAGATTTCTATAGCCTGTAAAGGAAAGCAGTAGGTATACCCCCAAATATGTCACTTTGAGATAAATATATCTCAGCTGAAGGTCTTAGAAGAGAAACAATTACTTAGTTTTCTTCCAACTTCTCTCTCTCTCTCTCTCTCTCTCTCTCTCTCTCTCTCTCTCCCCCCCTCTCTCTGTGTGTGTCTGTCTGTCTGTCTGTTTCTGTGTCTGTCTGTCTCTGTTTCTCTGCCTCCTCTCTCTCTGTCTCTGTCTCTCTCTGTCTCTCTCTGTCTCTCTATGCCCTCTCTCTCTCTCTCTCTCTCTCTCTCTCTCTCTCTCTCTCTCTCTCTCTCCTGTACTTCCATAGAACTTCCTAGGAAACAGATGCCTTCCCTGAACCAACACAAAAGATAATCCCTGTCACCAATCACCCGTTGATTCTCAAGTGTTCAATTTAGCCCGCTATCGGATGTAGGATTGGTAATTTTGTCCTAATGACAGGGTTCTTTGCCTTATAGAAGCTTTGCAGTTTTATGAGGTCCCACTTGTCTATTCTTGATCTTAGAGCATAAGCCATTAGTGTTTTGTTCAGAAAATTTTCCTCAGTGCCCATGTGTTCGAGACTCTTCCCTACCTTTTCTTCTATTAGTTTGATTGTATCTGGTTTGATGTGGAGGTTCTTGATCCACTTGGACTTAAGCTTTGTACAGGGTGATAAGCATGGATCGATTTGCATTCTTCTACATGCTGACCTCCAGTTGAACCAGCACCAGTTGCTGAAAATGCTATCTTTTTTCCATTGGATGGTTTTGGCTCCTTTGTCAAAAATTAAGTAACCATAGGTATATGAATTCATTTCTGGGTCTTCAAATCTATTCCACTTATTTGTCTGCCTGTCTCTGTACTGATCCTACATCCAATAGAGGGCTAATATCCAACATATACAAAGAACTCACAAAGTAAGACTCCAGAAAGCTAAATAACTATTCAAAATGGGGTACGGAGCTAAACAAAGAATTCTCAGCTGAGGAATATGGAATAGCTAAGAAGCACCTAAAGAAGTGTTCAACATGTTTAGTCTTAGCAAAATGCAAATCAAAACAACCATGAGATTCTACCTCACACCAGTCAGAATGGTTAAGATAAAAAAAAACAACTCAGGCAACAGCAGATGCTGGTGATGATGTGGAGAAAAAGAAACACTCCTCCATTGTTGGTGGGATGGCAAACTGGTACAACCACTCTGGAAATCAGTCTGGAGGTTCCTCAGAAAATTGGACATTGAACTACCTGAGGACTCAGCTATACCTCTCCTGGGCATTTACTCAAAAGATGCTCCAACATACAACAAAGACACATGCTCCACTATGTTCATAGCAGCCTTATTTATAATAGCCAGAAGTTGGAAAGAACCCAAATGCCCTTCAACAGAGGAATGGATACAGAAAATGTGATACATCTATACAATGGAGTACTACTCAACTATCAAAAACGATGACATTATAGGCAAATGGATGGAAAATATCATCCTGAGTGAGGTAACCCAATCACAGAAAAACATGCATGGTATGCACTCACTGATAGGTGTATATTAGCCCAAATGCTTGAATTACCCAAGATGCAATGCACAGACCACATGAAACTCAAGAAGGATAACCAAAATGCGGCTGCTTCACTCCTTCTTAAACAGGGGAACAAAAATATCCATAGGAGGGGATAGGGATGCAAAGTTTAGACTGAAGGAATGGCCATTCAGAGCCTGCCCCACATGTGGCCCATATCTATACAGCCACCAAAACTATATAAAATGGATGAAGCTAAGAAGTGCATGCTGAAAGGGACTGGATATAGATCTCTCCTGAGAGACACATCCAGAACATGTTGAATACAGAAGCGAAAACTAGCAGCAAACCACTAAACTGAGAATGGGACCCCCATTAGAAGAATTAGAGAAAGGACTGAAAGAGCTGAAGGGGCTTGAATCCCCAAAACAACAACAATGCCAATCCAATCAGTGCTTCCAGGGACTAAACTACTACCCAAAGACTTTACATGGATTGACCCTGGGCTCCAACTGCATATGTAGCAGTGAATAGCCTTGTTGGGGCCCCAGTGGCAGGGGAAGCCCTTGGTTCTGCCAAGGTTGAACCCCAAATGTAGGGGGTTGTTGGGGGAGGTAAGGGAGGGTGGGTGTAGAGGGGAACACCTTTATAGAAGGGAATGGAGAGGAGTTAGGGGCTGGTGGACAGGAAAGCAGGAAAGGGAATAACATTTGAAATGTAAATAAGAAATACCCAATTAAAAAATGGAAAATAAATAAATAAATAAAAATAAATAAATAAATAAATAAACGAACAAAAAGAAGTGTACAACTTTATTAAATAGTTTTCACTCCCTATGCTGTTAATCTTAAGTCAGCTTGGCCCAAGCTAGAGATGTATCTGGGAAGATGAGACACTTAATCAAGAAAATGTCACAGTATTATAAACCTGAATTCAAGTGTATGATGCAATTTTTTCATTGGTGATTCAAGTGGGACGGACTAGCCAATTGTGGGTGGTGCCACCATGATCAGGTGGTCCTGGGTTATGTAAGAAAGCAGACCAAGAAAGTCATGGGAGGAAAGTCACTCCTCAGCACTACAGTCTCTTTATCAAATGCTGCCTCCAAGTTTCTGTTCTATCTTGAGTTCCTGTCCTGACTTCCACTAGTGATAGACTGTGATGTGGAAATATAAGCTGCAAAGACCATTCCTCCCTACCCAGGTTGTTTTTGGTCATGGTGTTTTATCTCAGTAATAGCAATCCTTAGACAGTCCCTGCTAGCTATATGCCCTACACCATCTTGTACTGAGGCTCCAGGAATTTATTATCTTTAGTTCAGACCATTTTTTCCTACCATTTTTATGATATGAGTCTTCATTCAAACAGCATAAAAGAAGTCTAGTTTGGTTTTTCCTTTTCATTCCTCACTCTCTGTGAAGGTGAGTGTGTATGTGTGTGTGTGTGTGTGTGTGTGTGTGTGTGTGTGTGTGTGTGTGTGTAAAATGTGCTTTTTTCTCTGTTAATCTGTTACCAATGCCTAGACACAATTGAGACTAGAAATTAATAACTAAGAGGGGTAGAGGTGTTGTTGTAAAACCTTTACTCAAGTATTCATTAACTTTTAAACTATACTAAATTTTACACCAATGTAAAAAAAATGAAACATTTGAATGAAAAAATGCTCAGTGTTTTATTTCCTCCACTAGCAATGTAAAAAGAAAAGATAGTTAAAGGTTCTTTCACTTTTCTTGGATCTGGTGGGAAACAGACATAGATTCACAGATCATACACCCACACCCATGTACACATACTGTAAGTTGTTCCCCTATAACAGTGGCAGTCAGACACAAAAGTGTACAAGTGAATAAAAAATCCTCTTTTGAAGAAAGCTGAGCTTCACAGATGCTTTTCAGCCTTCTAAGATGTAGCTTCCTGTTGAGTGATTCTGCAACTAAAATGATCTTCAGGGCCTCAGGTGCAGCCTCTCTGTAGAGGTTGCCAGCTATCTGGGCCCTCTGTAGAGAAGCAGCAAGACAAAAACTAATGGCAGAGGCAATCAACAAAGCAAAAAGAGGATAGAATAAGAAGCCAACAAGCCTCAAGCAAGGAGGACTTGCAGCCAGGAGACTGCAGGTGCTGGCACATGTGCACAAGCAACAAGGAAAACTAAACAAAAGCTTGTGTCATGGGCTGGCTATAGAAGAATCGGGGTATATCTGTTATCACAGAAACAGGTGCCCAAAACCTACAATATTTATTTAGAAACCCTTTTTCTTTACAAGTAAACTGTACAGTAATCTCCACATATTACCATTTGATAATCTTGCTGCAGTTGTTTGAAAGTTCATGTTGATGTTGGTTCAGATGGCGACTCCAGACAATTCACATTCTGATAGAATGTCCCACTGAAAGTCTCCTTGAGAGAAAGACAAATCTGGAGATGGATGATGGGAAATTCTGCTGTCACTGTTGCAGGTGGACATTACCAATTCACAAAGAGGCAGGATGTAAGAATTGAAATAGTTTCTCTGGATTCACCCAGCCTTCAATTTCAAGTCCAGATGCAAGAATACCTTGGTAACACATTCAGAAAGAAAACAATATTTTCCTTCCTTTAATTTAAATACAGTTTAAACTTTCCTTTTTTCTTATACTGGATATTTTTTATTTATATTTCAAATGTTTTCCACTTTCCTGGTTTCCCCTCTGGAAACCCTCTATCCCATCCCACCTCTTGCTGCTTCTATGAGGATGCTTCCCTACCTACTCACTCACTCACTCATTCACTCCTCCCTGTCCTGACATTCCCCTACACTCAGGCATCAAGCCTTCACAGGACCCATTGATGCCCAACAAAGTCATCCTCTGCTACATATGCAGCTGTAGTCATGGGCCAATCCATGTTTACTCTTTTGTTACTCATGGTTTAGTCCCTAGGAGCGCTGGGGGGTCTGGTTGGTTGATATTGTAGTTCTTATGGTGTTGAAAACCCCTTCAGCTCCCTCAGTCCTTTCTCTTACTCCTCCATTGGGGACCCCATTTTCAGTTCAATGGTTGGTTGCAAGCATTTGCCTCTGTATTTGTGAGGCTCTGGCAGAGCGTCTCAGGAGATAACTATATCAGGCTCCTGTCAGGATGCACTTCTTGGCATGCACTAGTCTTTGGTGACTGTATGTGTGATGGATTCTCAGATGGGGCAGTCTCTGGATGGCCTTTCCTTCAGTCTCTGCTCCACATTTTGTCTCTATATTTCTTCCTGTGAGTATTTTGATAATCAATGTTTCTGAGGATTTACACTATTTCAGTTCTTCAGTTGTCAACAGCCCTTTACATGGCAGCAATGAGTACTGGTGTTCTTTCTTTTTATTTTTAATACATTTCCTGAAGTATTTCTAAGCTTGAAAACACAGTTTAGACACTGTGATCTGTGACACAACCCAGACTGACATGAAGCAAAGTAAAGAAGATGAAAATTTGGACACAATGAGAATGTTACAGTGTAGATTCTGGATAACATTTTTCCCTGAACAGAGAGTCACAACTGAAGACAGGATGACTGTACCAAGTTCATCAGATTGCACAATGTTTTGCAAATGCTTCTAATGCTAGAGGGTGAAAAACTGAATAATAGATGAAATCAGGAAATGGCCATATTTACTATGTACAAAAGTGTAGTTTGCTGTCATGGGCATAGGGGACACGGGGTAGATAACACATAGCATTTTTCTGGTAACTTCTTCCTCATTTCTGTTTTGTATAATTAATATTCTAGGTTAGTGTTGCCACCTACATATACCTAGGTACACTTTACTGTGTTCATCTGCACATTCTCCTGCTGGTTGGCCTTCATAAGCAGGAAGCTGCTATGCTGAAAACTGAGGGAGAAAAGCCATCACTGGTCTTACCAGCTGGTAGACTACACTACTGATCTACTAGTGTGTCCACCAGGGAAGTAGCATCTTGAGTGTTCAGGAGTTAACTGTCTGCTGAGAGTTCTCAACCGGAAATAACATGTTTGATTTGCTTTTATAATGTTATTAAATTTTTGAGAATTTTATTCGGTGTATTTTGATTCTATTCATGTCTTTCCTCCAATTCCTTTCAAATCTTTTCCTACTTCCCTAACAATGCAAACCTATGTCCTCTCCTTTTCATTTTTATTAAACCCATTGAGTCTGATTATGTTAGCTAATTACTTCTGGTCTTGCCCTAGAGCATGGTTGGTAAATCAGGTGTCACAAGATAAAAGAAACTTAACTGTTTATCTCTCAGAAACAAACAAATGCCAGTAGTTCCTCAGGTAGGATGTACTGTGTGCTCACCTCCCCTCCTCCATGCTTGGATTTTATCTGTTTTGGAACTTTTGTCACTTTAATGACTTGTGCCACTGCAGTTGCTGTGTTCATATGTGCATCTGCCTTGTTGTAACTGGAACTGTTTCCTTGACATATTTCCACTTCTTCTTTCCTATTAAGCATTGAAGGGAGGACTAGAATATGGACAGTTCATTAAGTGCCAAGCACTCTGATCTCTCTTATTTGTTCTATATGACCAGGTAAGGTCTCTGTGTTAATTGGCATCTACTTCAAGAAGAATTTTCTCTTATGATGGTTGGGCAGTACACTGATCTATTGCATGGCAATAAGTCATTAAGGGCTCATTTTATTGCAATATCTTCTTAACAGAATAGTAGTAGGAATTTTTTTTCCTGTGGACCACAATGTGTCTAGACACAATTTCTTCACTTCATTGATAGTGTGAGGTGTGGGTTCCACAAAATAAGCATTCCTTATCAAATAATTTTAAATTGTTGCATATTCATATAATATTGGTATTACTATTGTACCAGAAGATATGTCTTATAAATGAAACATTTATATCAACCCCTATCATGACCCAAGGTTTGGAGAACACTGCAGAAGAAGAGACGAAATGAGTAAAACCTAGAGGATGGGCAGGACTGTATAGCTGCTATATTTACCTGCATTGTTCTAGCCAGTCAACACTCCAGCACAAGTGTTAGAGGAACTCATGCAACCCCTAGCTTAGGACATATTAAAATCCATGAATGCTTAAAGAGGACAAATTACTTTTCCTGAAAGATGTGGCTGTTGGCTCAAGTAGATGGGTCCAGACTTATGCAATTACATGTAGCACAAATTGGACTTTTTCAAAAGCAAGATGGCATTAAAGCAGGAGGGTAAATGTATTCATTGTGGTGGGAAATAGGGATTTGGATAAGATATGATCAAGATATATTGTATAAACAAAGAAGAATATATCATGCAACTTTTCGAAATAAAAATAGCTTTTCCTAGGAAAACAGATCTCACACACTGAGTTTTTAACCCTCCTACGTTAGAAGTATTTGTGAATCCTTGTGCCAACAATCCCTTGGGATTGTTGATGACCATCTGATGAGCATGGTACAGGCATCTTTTCTTCAGCTTTGACTCTGTTCAGTGACAAACTTTATCTAGAATCTCCACTTTAAAATCTTCACACTGTCTAAATTTTCATTATCCTTGACTTATTTCCTATATCACTCTGACCTGTTTTGTAGACTACACTGTCTAAACTGTAAGCCTACAAATATTTCTGGAAATGTACAAGAAATATCAGCACTTCACGTTGCTGTGTTGTTTACTAGGAATTGTGAAATTCTTCAAATAATAATCCCTACCATGTTTTGAGCATTTATTTAAAACTCAACTCTAAATACTGTAAATCCTCAGAATAATTTCTTAGGAGAAAGTATGGTCTGTCAGCTGCAAATTAAAGATAAATTGCAATACTAAATAACAATATACTTTAACTTTCAAGAGTTCAGTAACAGAGTAATTCATGAACTGAAATATATTACTAACATGGAAAAATAAAGTATGCCTGTTAAGAATTGATATGAATATACATCAGTATATTTAATTCAAATGGATTATGAAAACATTACTCTCATATTTTCTCTGCTCCCATGAATAAACATTTGTGGCAAATTTCCACATACTATAAGGAAGGTACTAATCTTTAGGTTGTACATGGCATTTGTTTTTACTAAATGTAAATATATTATATATTATGAAAAGTGAATATGTTATGAAAATGGAAAATAAAATGAGGTAATATTTCAAAAGCATTTAAATGTATTTTATTAGTTACCTATTCATGTTGACATAACTAAAATCCTGTTAAGAAAAATGCAATGAATTCACAGAAAAATAACATCACACTGTGAGTATATAATATGTATAAAATTGTCTAGCAAAAATTGAGACTCAGAATGATATAACAAAGAGAATTCCAAGATGCTATTCTAGGATTTATCCTATAAGAAGGGGATTCAGCACCCAGAGCTGACCATATGGCACAGCTCTATTTAACCAGATCCTCCCAAGAGAGAACTAGACTTTCAGGAGTAGTGACACACCTGAGAGCACAGGTGAGACTACCACTTCTCAGAAGGACTCTTGATTCTCTTGGAGCACTTAGGACATAGGAACCAAGGAGCAGTCGGGATAGGAGAGTTCCAATTTCTCTCTATACACGGAGCCAAGTATATGCCACAGCTCTCTATGCCCAAATACCTCCAGGAGAAAGCTGGTCTTCCAGGAGGGCTGACACAGTCTTACAAGAGGGTCAACCCACTGTCACAGACAGCAAGACCAGTTAACACCAGATATAATCAGATGGTGAGAGGCAAGTGCAAGAACCTAAGCACCAGACACCAAGACCAGTTGGCATCATCAGGAACCCAGTTCTCACATCACAGTAAGTCATGGACACCCTAACACACCAGAAAAGCAAGACTCTGATTTAAAATCACATCTCATGATGATGTTCAAGGACTTTAAGAAGGACATAAATAAATCTCTTAAGGAAATACAGGACAACACAGATAAACAGGTAGAAGCCCTTAAAGAGGAAGCACAAAATCCCTTAAAGAATTGCATGAAAACACAATCAAACAGGTGAAGAAATTGAACAAAACCATCCAGCATCTAAAATTGGTAAAGAAAACTAAAAAGAAATCACAAAAGAGAAAACCCTGGAGTTAGAAAACCTAGGAAAACCTAGCTATAGATGTAAGCATCACTAATAAAATATAAGGGAGAGATGAGAGAATATCAGGGACAGAAGAAACCATACAAGACACTGACAAAACAGGCAAAGAAAAGGAAAAGCACAAAAAGTTTCTAACCCAAAACATACAGAAAATTCTGGACACAATGAGAAGATCAAGCTTAAGAATAATATCACTATTTGCAGATGATATGATAGTATATTTAACTGATCTCAAAAGTTCCACCAGAGAACTACTAAACCTGATAAACACCTTCAGCAAAGTGGCTGGGTATAAAATTAACTCAAATAAATCTCTACACAAAAGAGAAATAAGCCGAGAAAGAAATTAGGGAAACAACACCCTTCATAATAGTCTCAAATAATATAAAATACCTCGGTGTGACTTTAACCAAGCAAATAAAAGATCTGTATGATAAGAACTTCAAGACTCTGAAGAAAGAAATTGAAGAAGACCTCAGAAGATGGAAAGATCTCCCATGCTCATAGATTGGCAGCATTAATATAGTAAAAATGGCCATATTACCAAAAGCGATCTACAGATTCAATGCAATCCCCATCAAAATACCAATCCAATTCTTCAGAGAGTTAGACAGAACAATTTTCAAATTCATCTGGAATAACAAAAAACCCAGGATAGCTAAAACTATCCTCAACAATAAAAGGACCTCTGGGGGAATCACTATCCCTGAACTCAAGCAGTATTACAGAGCAATAGGGATAAAAACTGCATGGTATTGGTACAGAGAGAGACAGATAGACCAGTGGAATAGAATTGAAGACCCAGAAATGAACCCACACACCTATGGTCACTTGAGTTTTGAAAAAGGAGCCAAAACCATCCAATGGAAAAAAGATAGCATTTTTCAGCAAATGGTGCTGGTTCAACTGGAGGTCAACATGTAGAAGAATGCAGATCGATCCATGCTTATCACCCTGTACAAAGCTTAAGTCCAAGTGGATCAAGGACCTCCACATCAAACCAGATACACTCAAACTAATAGAAGAAAAAAGTGGGGAAGCATCTCTGAACTCATGGGCACTGGAGAAAATTTCCTGAACAAAACACCAATGGCTTATGCTCTAAGATCAACAATTGAAAAGTGGAATCTCATAAAACTGCAAAGTTTCTGTAAGGTGAAGAGCACTGTTGTTAAGACAAAATGGCAACCAACAGATTGGGAAAAGATCTTTACCAATCCTACAACAGATAGAGGCCTTATATCCAAAATATACAAAGAACTCGAGAAGTTAGAACGCAAGGAGACAAATAACCCTGTTAAAAAAATGGGGTTCAGAGCTAAACAAAGAATTCACAGATGAGGAATGTCGAATGGCTGAGAAACACCTAAAGAAATGTTCAACATCTTTACTCATAAGGGAAATGCAAATCAAAACAACCCTGAGATTTCACCTCACACCAGTGAGAATGGCTAAGATCAAAAACTCAGGTCACAGCAAATGCTGGCGAGGATGTGGAGACAGAGGAGCACTCCTCCATTGTTGGTGGGATTGCAGACTGGTACAACCACTCTGGAAATCAGTCTGGAGATTCCTCAGAAAATTGAACATTGAACTACCTGAGGACCCAACTATACCTCTCTTGGGCATATGCCCAGAAGATGCCCCAACATATAAAAAAGACACGTGCTCCACTATGTTCATCGCAGCCTTATTTATAATAGCCAGAAGCTGGAAAGAACCCAGATGCCCCTCAACAGAGGAATGGATACAGAAAATGTGGTACATCTACACAATGGAATATTACTCAGCTATCAAAAACAATGACTTTATGAAATTCGTAGGCAAATGGTTTGAACTAGAAAATATCATCCTGAGTGAGATAACCCAATCACAGAAAGACATACATGGTATGCACTCATTGATAAGTGGCTATTAGCCCAAATGCGTGAATTACCCTAGATGCCTAGAACAAATGAAACTCAAGAAGGATGATCAAAATGTGAATGCTTCACTCCTTCTTTAAAAGGGGAACAAGAATACCCTTGGCAGGGAATAAGGAGGCAAAGATTAAAACAGAGACAGAAGGAACACCCATTCAGAGCCTGCCCCACATGTGGCCCATACATATACAGCCACCCAATTAGACCAGATGGATGAAGCAAAGAAGTGCAGGCCGACAGGAGCCGGATGTAGATCGCTCCTGAGAGACACAGCCAGAATACAGCAAATATAGAGGCGAATGCCAGCAGCAATCCACTGAACTGAGAATGGGACCCCCGTTGAAGGAATCAGAGAAAGGACTGGAAGAGCTTGAAGGGCCTCAAGACCCCATATGAACAACAGTGCCAACCAACCAGAGCTTCCAGGTACTAAGCCACTACCCAAAGACTATACATGGACTGACCCTGGGCTCCAACCTCATAGGTAGCAATGAATGGCCTAGTAAGAGCACCAGTGGAAGGGGAAGCCCTTGGTCCTGACAAGACTGAACCCCCCAGTGAACGTGATTGTTGGGGGGAGGTTCAAAATGGGGGGAGGATGGGGAGAGAAAGCCCATATAGAAGGGGAGGGGGATGTTGTCCCGGAAACCAGGAAGGGGAATAACAATCAAAATATAAAAAAAAAGGAATAATAACTGTAGAAAAGAGCAAAGGTTACCAAATTAAAGGGCCAATAAATATCTTCAACAAAATTATAGAAAAAACTTCCCCAAACTAAAGAATTAGATGACTGTATATAAAAGAAGCCTATAGAATGCCAAACAGATTGGAACGGAAAAGAAATTCTTCCCTTCACATAACAGTCAAAACACCAAATATACCAAACAAAGAAAGAATATTAAAAGCAGTAAGGGAATAATGTCATGTGACATACAAAGGCAGACCTATAAGAATTATACCAGACAATGGTTAGAAGAAACAAGCTGGAGTACCCATTCTAATATCAAATAAAATTGACGTTCAACCAAAAGCTATAAAAAATAATAAGGGAGGATACTTCATGATTATCCAAGGAAAAATCCACCAAAAAGAACTCTCAATACTGAATATCTGTGCTGCAAATGTAAGGGAACCTACATTCATTCACTCTTATCATCTTGTACAAATCTCAAGTCCAGTGGATCATGGACTTCTGCATAAAACCAGACATACTTAAACTAATAGAAAAGTAAGTGGGGAAGAGCCAACACATGGACACAGGGGAAATTTCCTGAACATAACAGTAATGGTTTATGCTCTAAGATTAAGAATCAACAAAAGCAACCTCATAAAGTTGCTTCTACAAGGCAAAGGACACTGTCAATAGGACAAAATGCCAACCAACAGATTGCAACAAGATCTTTACCAATCCTACATTTGATAGAGGCTAATATCCAATATATATAAAGAACTCATGAAGTTAAACTCCAGAGAATCAAATAATCTCTTTAAAAAATGGGATACAGAGGTAAAGAAATAATTCTCAGCTGAGGAATATTGAATGGCTGAGAAGCACCTAAAGAAATGTTCAACATCCATAGTCATCAGGAAAAGGCAAATAAAAACAACTCTGAGATTCTACCTCATATCAGTCAGAATGGCTAAGATCAAAATTCAGGTGACAAGAGATGCTTGTGAGGATGTGGAAAAAGGAACACAACCCCTTTGTTGGTGGGATTGCAAGCTGGTACAACCACTGTTTAAATAAGTCTGGTGGTTTCTCAAAAAATTGGACATAGTACTACTTGAGCACCCAGCTATACCACTCCTGGGCATATACCCAAAAGATGCTCCAACATATACCAGGGACACATGTGCCACTATGTTCATAGCAGCCTTATTTATAATTGCCAGAAGCTTGAAAGGACCCAGATGTCCCTCAACAGAAGAATGGATACCAAAAATGTGAATAAGAAGGAAGACCAAAGTGTGCATGCTTTAGTCCTTCTTAGGAGAGGGAAGAAAAATACTCACAGGAGGAAATTTGGAGACAAAGTGTGGAGTAGCAACTGAAGGGAACCCAGAGACTGTCCCACCTGGTGATCCAGCCCTTATGCCACCACCAAACCCAGACAGTGTTGCAGATGCCAAAAGCTGCATGCTGACCGTAGCCTGATATAGCTGTCTCCTGAGAGGCTCTGTCAGAACCTGACAAATACAGAGGCAGATCCTTGAAGCCAACCATTGAACTGAGAATTGGGTCCCCAATGGAGAAATTAGGGCAAGGACCGAATTAGCTGAAGGGGTTTGTAACCCCATAAGAACAACAATATCAACCAACCAGATGCCCCAGAACTCCCAGGGACTAAACCACCATCCCAAGAGTACACAGGGATGAACCTATGGCTCTAGCCACATATGTAGCCGAGGATGGATTTGTCATGCATCAATGGGTAGAGAGGACCTTGGTCCTGTCAAGGTTCAATGCCACCAGTGTAGGGGAATGTTAGGGTAGCAAGGAGGGAGAGAGGCGGTGGTTGGATGGGGGAACATTCTCATAGAAGCAAGGGGAGATAGCGAGTTTCTGGAGGGTAAACCATGAAAGGGGATAACATTTGAAATGTAAATTAAAATGTATCCAATAAAAAAAAGAAAAAAAGAAGGGGGTTGTATGTAATGAAATATAACCATCGTTGTGATACATATATATCAATTTTTTAGATGTCGATAAGCATTTTCTTGATTATCCTAATGTAATTACAGGAGCTTTTAAATTTCTTTATCCTTCTAGCCAAAGAAGCAATCAAAGAGTGAACTATAAGAAAGCCCTAGTATGTTTTGTCTAGTCTTCTAAATGTAGGACATTACTTACCATGTCCAGTAAGGAAGTGAGGCACTAAGAACTACCCTGAACAGTAGCCTGCAAAAGGATAGGAGCTTGAATTATACAACTTCAAGAACTGATTCCTGTCAAAACCTCATGGAACCTAGATTTGGAAGCTTCCCAAGGGCTTCCAAATGGAAGCCCAGCCACCAAAACCCAAGCAAAAGCCTACCAGATCTAGCCTATGGAGCTGAAGCCTAATACAGGGGCTTTGAAATAAGCTACTACACATATTGAAATTGCTATGCTAAAATAAAAATGTATACAGAGAAATATTTTATGTAGTTTCAAATTACACAAATGCCTGGCAATAAAATCATAGTAATCTTCTTACTGCTCCATGTTAATGTTATAAATCATCCAAACCAATGGAAAAGCACTGTTAAAAGTGACCATATGACAATAAACATTTTCTTGAAGATTCAAAAGTCATCTATTCTACTCCAAAGGTCAAACCAACTATACCAATAACCATTATTTAATCCTTAATTAACAACTAGTTTTCCTTTACAGACCTGCTGTTGCTACATATCACAGATGCATAATTCACATAATATTTTCTTCCTCAGCCTTCCAAAGCAGACTTAAAGGATGCCTTCCAGGACTAAATTCCCCTAACACCCTTGCTTTTCTAGGATTATATCAATAGACCATGATGTGTTTCAAGCAAACTATCACAGGCTTAACACACACCATCCACTCTATGCAGACATTCCCTGCTGGGGTTCTGTTCCTCTGTTGTGATCACCCTACAGGTTTATTTACAGTGCTGCTCCCACTAAATGCCATCTCCTCAGACCTGCCTGGGACAACACAGTTGCCTCCTCCAGACACCTCATCTGACTGAAGAATTCTAAGACACACGCTGAGATCCAGATGACAGCTGAGACCCACAGACTTGGGACCTTCCAGCTACAGATGAACTTTGTTTCCAAAGCCAAATAACTACTGAACTTGGGAAAGTTACATGATAGTAAGGAAAACATGATGTCTAGCTAGATTAATCTAATGTTGTTTAATACCAATGTTAATACCCTCAAACTCTACAACCAATTGAACCTATGATTCAATGATCCTTTGTCCTCCCAACCCCCACTTTCATCCCTCAGTACACCTCTGGCTTAGTTGGGCTACCTTTTAGTGTGTTTATTGTTGTTGTTGTTTTGTTTTGTTTTTGTTGTTTGTTTTGTTTTTTGATACTTCAATCCCGCCCAAAATTTTCACTACCAATGACACCTCCCATTTAAAAACGTAAAAGGGGAGGTCTGGGACAGTGGGCTGTGAAAGGTACCCTGATTCCTGGTTGAGATAGGTCAACACCCCAACCGCCGGGACCCTACAGGACGGCAAGAGTTCCCCAATCTACCAAAAGATCCTCCTCTCATGTAACTACGGCCCTCCACAGCCCCCTGGAGCAAGGTTTGAGACAGATCAGTCACATAGGGCAACACCCCTAGCCCCTTCTCCAAGGGTAAGGATGTGAGTACAGGTCACATAGGCTCTAACAGATCAGTCCTAGAGACAGGACCATGCCCTCAAATATGTAGATGAGCTATTCCCAAGGTCTCAGGCCAAACCAATAGGAAGTACCTGCTGTCAGACACTGACCCATCCTGAAACTAGTTAAGAATCCTATTCAGAAGGATTAAAGGTGTACAGGAATTACTCCATCATCTGAGAGCTTCTGTCGTAAGAGTTGTAACACCACCACTTGGGGAAGAGATCTGCTCTCCCCTGAAATGAAATCACTGCCAGAAACTCCCCTGCACCCCTCACTAGCTAGTCAGTCCCTGCTGGTTTAGCCTGGTCCTGGTCAAGCAGCAGCAGAGGAATGGGAAGCAGAGCAGCATCAGCAGTGGAGGTGGTGGAAGCAGTTCCCCCTCCCTGCCCGAGTTCTCTCCCCTTTACCTAGCCAAACCAGAGATCTCCGTGGAAAGCCTCCAGCAGGAAGGCCAACAGATGGCCAAATGAATGAACTGTGACAGAAACAGCCCCAAATGATGCCTTGGATATAAGACTTTTGCACTGACTCTCCTGCAGACAGGTCAGTATAGCCTGCCCAAGTCCTGGTTTCTTCTCAAAATGAATTTGAGGTTTGTCTTAGGGTTACTATTGCTATAATGAAACACCATGACCAAAAACAACTTGACAAGGAAAGGGTTTACTTCAGCTTACACTCCCACATTCTAGTTTTTCCTTGAAGGAAGACAGGACAGGAATTCAAACATGACAGGAACTTTGAGACCGGAGCTGATGCAAGAAAGCATGGAAGGCTGCTGCTTTCTGGCCTTCTCAGTCTGATTTCTCATAGAACCCAAGACCACCAGCTCAGGGAAGGGACCATCCTCAATGAACGGGGACTTCTCCCACCAATTACTAATTAAGAAAATGCCTTACAGCCTGATCTTATGAAGGCCTTTGGCCAACTGAGGTTCCTTCCTTTCAGATGGCTCTAGTTTGTGTCAAGTTGACCTGAAACTGGCTAGCACAACGTTCTAAATTATACCTAATCATTTATAACAAAGTAGAGTCTTGGTTCTTTTAAATGCCTTAGGTTGGGCCCCTCTAACACTGCTTCACTTGGTTTACATGCCCAACACTGGATGTGTCAAGATCACCCCAACCTCAATCGGGAAGAATGCACTGCAGAGGACAGTTAACGTCCTAGAAACAAGGAGAGATTTCTGACTGACCATTGCATAACCACGTCTAGCCTGTTCTGCTCTATATAATGCTTTAAAGATTTCTTTAATAAGAAATTAAAGATTTCTTATTCTTAATTTGAACATCTGCTGCAGCTTTTCATAAGGTGCATTTTTAACCCATATTGCATAAAGACACCCGTCTGAACACATTCTATATAGCCACTAAGACTAAAAATCTCCACCACTCTGCATCATGGAGTCAGGCGCCAGGACAGAACAGAGTTTGCAGGACACAGTTTCTTTCTGCCAAATGCTCAGTTCCACCACCAACCTTCTCTGCTGTCATCTCACTGTGCAGTGCCTCAGTTTCCCACAATAACTGGTGGTTTAAGGGATGGTTAAAAAGACTATATATGTATTTATAAAATTTTAGTATTTCATCAGTCCTGGCTGTTCTCCTGTTACTGCAGGTTGTTTTGCTTGCTTCCCATAGGGGTGTGTGTGTGTGTGTGTGTGTGCATGTGTGTGTGTCTGTGTGCATGTCTGTGTGTGTGATATGTGTCTGTGTGTTTGTGTGTGATGTGTGCGTATATGTGTGTGCATGTATATGTGTGTGTCTGTGTGCGTGTCTGTGTGTGTGTGATGTGTATGTGTATGATGTGTGTGTGTATGATGTGTGTGTGTCTGTGTGTGTGTGTGTATGTGTGTGTGTGTGTGGCTTCATCAATGTATGTGATGGGTGTGTTTATTTGGCAGGTAGTCAGTACCAGCAGCATTTTCTCTGCCTCATCTCCATTTTAGGAGGTGTCAGGAGACCCTGCACAGCACTCAATGTGGCTTAAAAGGGACTCTTACAAGCTTTTTCAAGGTGCAGTGGAAAGCTCTTCTCACAAACACACACACAAACATACACACACACATGCACACACACGAAAACACACACAGTTGAGTTCCACCCTGAGGGGGGCCAACCTGGACACGACGTCTTCTTTCTCATACATTGGTTCTTCTAGAGGCAGCAAGGGGGAAGAGCGTCGGTGGAGGGTAAGACTTTGTCTTATGAGATATTTAGGGTTGCTGTATAATAATAAGTTACTTATCTAAGTCTAAGTTACTATGCTACTGTAGCTGATTTACTTATCTATATCTAAGTCACTATGCTCTGCTACCTAACTGACCCACCTTCTGTGTTCCTCTGAGGCCAGAAACTTCAATCTCTGGCATTTAGCACCTCATTCTAAAACAACAGGAGATAAAGTAGAGGATTGATTGCTAGAGCCTTTTCCCTTTTGTCCCTATGCCTCTTGCTTGTCAGGCTAAGGGGAAGTTTGAAGCAATAAACTTCTATTGAACCAAGAGAAGTGAATAATGCTTGCAGAAGGAAAAACTTTTACATAGCCAAATATGCATAAACGTATATAATTTCACACATGGATTCAATAAATGTGCATTTAAACATTTCTACTCAAAATCAGTTGGGCTCAGCGTACATACATTCTCACAATTACATTCTTACACACACACACACACACACACACATGCATACATTCTCACAACTACATACTTATACACATATCCATACTTACATAAGCATATGGAGCAAAAGACCAAACATCAGTGCAGAAAGAACTCACTCATTCTGGATGAAAGATAAGCTCCAATCTTTATTACATAGAGAAAGAAATCGCTTCTACCCTTTTAATGCTAAGTGAATTAAACCCAAGTTTGTAAGAGAAAATGCTTGTTCCTCTTAATAGGACTAAGCCTGCCTTGCTACTAAGAAATGATCTGCTCTGTCCCATGGTAAGGAAAAACCTGGCTGCTCCTTTTGCTCTCTCCAGTTTCTTCCTTTTTCTTCTTTTCCTCTGCATTCTGAACATTGCTCTCTTATGTTACCTATAGTCTCTAAGTTATTCCTCTCTGCATTTCTTCTCAGTCCAGATCTTTTTAGGTCAGTTCTCCTTAGCTCAAACCTGACTCTTCAGCTCAGTCCCTCTCCAGCTCTGAGTTCATAGGAAAGATCAAAGCATAAATTGAAATAGAAGTTTACAACAGAGAATGTTTACATGAATATCCGTCAGGAGTAATTGTCTGGCTAACCATTCATCACCAATGTCAGCTCTACAGGTTCACTGAAGGTCTAAAACCATAGTTGTCAGTGAAATTTTGTATAGATAAACCCAGTCAATATCTTATCTTTTGTCCTTGCACCTGTAATAAATCGTTTGTTCTCTTTTTATGACCCTTGATAATTGTTTTACAACCTCTTGGGATGTGCTCTGAGTAGGAGAAAGTCTGGTTACTATGTAAGAGCAATTAACTGGTGACACCTGGGAGACTGACAGAGTTCTCACTGCAGTTTTAATTATCAGAGAAAGACTTAATAGCGATCCCACTATAAAAGAGCTTAATAATCACGTAATAATTTTTAGGAATTCTTATAGGATCATATTAAGACTTAAGAAGTCATCTATTTGTCTATATAGCATCACTACGAGACAGTACATCTTCGGAGATCTGCAGAGATCTGCTCCAAAGGGGTGGGCTATTACTTAATGATTGTTATATGTGTTCAATAATAACAGGAAAAGCCTTTTAATAGCAGGAATCTTTCCTAAAATGAATCCCTTACAGCCTTGCTTAATGAGGGCGAACCAGTCGCAGATTATATAATAATTCAAGGCTGGCCATCTCAGGATGATCACCTGCTAGTTTTTAACTTGTCCTGTTATGGCTCCTGACACCACCCCCTCAAGCAGTGTCACATTTACTTTTTTTGATATTAGAAAAAAGATGTCAGAATTGATGCTCAGTGCCTACAACTTCAACTGAGGTAAACACATGGGTAAATCTTCCTAGTCTGAATGATATCAGCCCCATGAGCATAAAGTCTTTAGAAAATTGCTGACACAAAGCAATTGAACATACCTGTGGAGCACTTGAGTCTCTCAAGCCCATGCTTAAGAGACTCTTAAGTCCCTCTTAAGCGCTGCCTTGTTTTGCGAAAATAGAAACACACTATGGGAAACACACATAAGCAAAAATCCATTGTCTTGCATTTTCTCCCATTTGGTCACAGGGAAGGCTGCCCTGCCTTCGTGGGGTTGCTTATGAAAACACTGTTCTGCACCAGCACTAGCACAGCATCATGGTCATAGACATTCCAAGATGTACCACAGACAATGCTTACCTTCATTCTCAGTGACATTCTTCCTGGGCTTTTTGTATTGTTTTGTTTTCTTGTTTTGTTTTATTTGGCTGGGTGTTTTGTTTTTGTTTATTACTTCAGCACTGGAAAGGAACCAGGGATATGCACATGTTAGTCAGGCATTGGGCCACACAGCTACTCTCCCATCCTTCAAAACAGTACATGGTACCACTGGCCACCAGTCATAAAACATGTGAAAAGTGACATTCTAAGGCCTATTTGATCTCACCGAGTTTTTCAAAACAATACAGGTCCTCCCTTTTATAGACTATACATACCGTTTTTAAAATAAAATCCTACATGAGGAGTAAAAGTGTTCTAGGTTTCCCAGTGGGAAAGTCAGAATTCAAATGCTATTTCAAACATAAATCTGAAATTAGTTGAAATTAAGCAGTTATTTATATATAATTATTATCATGCCTTATCCATCACTGGGCTGAGGTCTTATTAACAAGAGTTTAAATCATAATTTTGAAACTTAAGTAATGAATAGCTGAGTCATGAGTTTTAAATCACATTAATATGTAATTTTGAAAAATATCTATCATGTTTAAGCTATTGATAAATAATAGGGGATTTTGAAAATAATATTTTAAGAAACCTTTAAATATCATAGATGGTACCAAAGAATGCACAAACTTGGTAGGAAGAAGTTCTTGACTCTGATGTATGATTGACAAGTTCTATCTACTGTACTCAGTATAACTCACCTTGTGTTTGTTTCTAATAATGGCTGTTTTACCCAAAGTTTAAAATGTCTAGAAAGGACTAAAACAAGTTATTATCTTATATACCCATGGAGGGGAGCAATAGGCATGTTGTTGAAAATAAGATTTTACGAATTATCTCTCAGCTGTGGACTTGCAAATACCATTTCCATCAATATTTTTAAAGGCAAGTATTACATAATTAATCTTTAAGCTAATCCAAGAATAAATCATACAACCCCTGAATAAACTCTTAGAGTGCCTTAAATTAGAAACCAGTACAGAACACAAAACACACAATAACTTCCTTCTGAAGAAAAACAATCTACTTATACAAACTTGCAAAATGTCAATGTTCAGAATTTGTGCTGTGGCCTGTGAAGAGAATAGCAAGTAAAATATAATCACCACAGGGTAAATGCAGCATTGGAACTACATACAAAAAGTTCAGTTATTAAGCTGGGGAGATCAGGGTGTCCAGACACAGACACACTACAGTACACAAAGGGGGGAAAAAGACCATATCAGTACAGAAAAGATATCCAGGCAAAAGGAAAATAATTGCCTCTCTTTAAAATATTCATTTAATATATTTTTGTTCTATGAGAAAGGAAAGTGTGGCCTGGAGTTCTGTCACTCTTTCATCTTGTAATCAGAATTACTAACCAGCTCCTCAAAGGCATAAAGTTTTTCCTTGAAAATCCTGTAGTCTTTGAGCCATTTCAATATAATGAGCAAATTAGGATTTCATTGCACTGTACCACCAAAGAAAGGTCTTGAGAGCCAAATTCCCGTAACAGAGTAAAGACTCTACCTTAGTTTTATGTACTAAAAATATAATGATCATAACCTTCAAATCACCTAAACTAATGTTAAACAAGTCGTATCAAAAAGTACTTCAACAACTGTGTGATGTACCTATTCTAAACTTTTTGTTAATTAGCCAAGGCAAAATATTCCCCTTTGCATTTTTATTTTTAACATATTTTGATCGCCTAACAAATTATAAGGTATTATATGGATTTTATAATCTTTTCAAATTAATTAATTTATTTACATTATATCCAGATCACATCTTTCCCTCTCTCCTCTTCTCCAAATTCTCCTTCTTCTTCCTTCCCCTCCCTTCCCTCCTCTTCGTCTAAGTAGTAGTTAGCAGGGAGAATGATGACATTGAAACTCTTAGAAGCATCTTCCATCTTTGATCTAGATGTTGGAAAGTTTCTCCTCTACTTTAAAATTAAATGAAAGTCCATAAATTTTTTTAAGAGAGCATTTTGTCATAGAAAACAACCCCAATGAACACCTCTGTATAGTACTTTCCACTGTTATAATAACACTTAGAGATGTAGACACCTATCTATATTGCCATACTGTACAAATCTATAAACCAATTTTTATTATCTCTGATGGGTGGATATAAAACTCATGTTCTCCTATAACAATGTATGTCTTACATAGAAATTTTCTAAAGCTTTCAAGAATAAGGAAACTGCGGTTGGCTGGTAGGCTACTACTTGGCTGACATTTTTGCAGGGTCATAGCTTTCTCCATTATATGCATTTTATAACTTTCCCAAGTAGGCCAGTGCTCTTATTAAGACCTCCATGCAGATTTCCCATATCACTATCCTTTGTTTTGCCCTAATAGCACCTGACAAAAGATGCCATCATGTGAACAAGCATTCAAAGCATGTGGTGCCAAGGCATGTAAGTACAACTTCTTCAAAATTACTCATTGTGTATATAAGAAGCAGTTCCCTTCGGGTAGATATTCACATATTTAAATCAATGAGCTTTATAATGAATAAATATAACTTCGTATATAAGCTATTAAGTTTATCACTTTTAAAAAAAGGAACAGCTTATATACTAAGAATGTTACATGGTAAATGGTGTCAGAAAGAATTAAAGCTGTCATCATCCAGACTGGACCTCCTGAATAAGTTAAGTCTCCTGTACACATTCTATAGTTAAGGTCCCAGGAATTTGAGTCTAGGCAATACCCTGATGACAATGAAAATGGTCATCTCCAGGAATCCAAGAGGCAGACTCATCTTCCATACAACAGACAATGCCGCAGTCCAGATAACTTGGACACAAACACAGAGGTTATTGATGAAACATAGATATTTCCTAGTCTTTGTTTCACGACTTCTATAACTCATAACACTACAACAGGAAAAGCAGACCTACATTAAGGATTTCTGCCTATACATTTCTGATAAATATTATTTTTTTTCATTGTGGCATGCAATATGTCTTATGTCATTTAAAATTTATTCATATTTATGTGTCTTCATTTTTATGTGTCATGTGTGGTATAGTTCCCATGGAGTCCAGAAGACAGCATTGAATCCCCTGGAGTTGAAGCTACAGAAGTTGTAAGCTGACAAATCTAGATTCTGGGAACAAACTGCAGTCTTCTGGAAGAGCAACAAGCATTACCAACTCTGCCATCTCTATAGCTCCTTTTCGGTCTTTTTCTCATGAAGTGTTCAGATCCAGAAACAAACTTTATAGGTTAGTAGTGTAGCTAACATGTACATGTTACTAATCTCTATTATGAGAAAACCAAAACATGTACACCCAAAGGTGTTTAATCCCTGGTTCACCCCAAAGAAAGTGTATACATTTACAACCACCATCAAATAAACCAGTATGAAGGAGCAAAGTATCAGAAAGCTGACATTTTGTTACATTGGTATAGAATCTATATATTGATACAAGTTTAAGGTTTTGATTGGCATAAATCTTTCTATATTGATACAACATTTAATTTTGTTACTGTTAGATAAACATTGTGCCTATATAACTCATTAAAGAATACAAGGCTTAGACCCAGTCCTTCTAATAGCTGCTATTACAAACTGTTTAGTAAGATTAAGTACTACAAGTTCAAGGTCAGATAATAAACTCATGGTAATATTAGATTCTGATTTCATTATAATAAAGTAGTTTTGAGATTATTAAAATGGCCAATAGCTAAGAATAATCAACAACAATATATAGCTAAGAGTTTAACAACTCAGTTATACTAGTTATAGATAGATAGATGGTCTTCAAAAAGATCAGAAATCCACAGAATACAATATTTGAAATAATTTCATTATTAATAGATTTTTTTGACTAGGAGACATGTCTGGCTCTGACAGTATCCCTCATCCCATTTCAAAGAAGATATGAAGTATCATTGCTCCAATTTTGGCAAGGAAGTCATTGGGCAAGAGATGCCCTAATTTCATCTATAGACAAAAAAAAAATGCTCTCCAGAAAAGACAAATATATGTGAGATAGTCAACTTCTAAGCTCTGCCAAGACAGGATAAGATAGTGTTTCATAATTCCTGCTTCACTTAAGGTCTGTCAGATGGTTCTGGGCCAGAAGGTTAAAGATAAATGCTCCAACATTATAAGGAATATTGGGGACTGTCCAGAAATTCAGTTCCTTCTCCAAATTGTATAAGTTATGGAAGCTCTGTCTTTGTACTTCCTACATATTCAGGTAATATGTAATACCTTATCAGATCTCTGATGAGTTGAAGACTAGATATAGTCTCATAAATAAACTTGAGTTGTCTAACATTAAGGAAGATATTCCAGATTTGATGGGGTGGTTTTCATTTGGTAATACAAGTTAGAATCAAACATATTTGAGGTACAGAATTATAAACTCTTCAAGTTAAGATAGATGATAGAGTACTTTATTTACATTACCAAATATGATGGACTAAAAATTATGTTTATATCATACCTTATAATTTACATAATACTTATGATTGTGTTTAATATATATCTGAGAGAAAAGAGCCTTTTTAATTGGATAATAGGGGGAAATGTAGGTTCTTGCATTCAAATGCTAATTGGGCCCAAAAAAAAAGGGTTGTTTTTTTTTTTTTTGCATGAGAGGGTTTGCAAGTGGCTTCTGGGAACCTGTCTCAGTTGGTTCTGATTGGTAAATAAAGATGCCAGAAGACAATAAGTGCCAATAACTGGGAGGTTGGAATTTAGAATTCCCAGACTTGGGACTGGAAGAAGGAGAAGAGATCCTCCATGCTGTATCAGAGTGTAGAGGGAGGAGAAATATAGAGGTTGCCATGGGGTAGAGAACTGAGAAGAGTAGTCTAGGCTCTGGACCATGAACCTGTCGCCCACATGGATAATTAGAGTTAAGAGCAGCCAAGATGGAACATAGAAATTAGTAAGTAGTAATTTGGAATGATTGGTGGAAGGTAGATTCTAACAACATGGAGGTTAGACAGTTAACCAGCTATTTTGCTATATAAAGCATATTACAATATAAAGGCTGTTTGTGTGCCCAGGATTTATATAAAATTTAACTTAACAGATTTCCATGGGGAAGACTATTCTCTTAAAAAGATATGCCCAGAGAAAGGAAAAGACAGGAGAGAGAGAGAAGGAGAGAAGCCATGGCAGGACAATGGAGGCTGATGTAAAGATCTCGCTCTGTGTATTTACAGGTTGTTATTAATGTTCCTAAGGGATGGATAGTACTGGGTTTTGTATGTTTAAGTGGGCAATTATATCTTATCAATTGGGTTAAAGATTATTGTGTTGTGTGTTCTTTTATGTGACAGTTTGAGGGTAGGAAAGTGTGCGGTAGCAGGAGACACTGGGCCACCGAGGAGTTGGGATGTGTTTCTGCCAAGATATCTAGCAGATACCTTGGGGCACTGCAGTACAGACCTAGCAGGGTAAAAGACACTGTACTTTTTTATTTTTATATTTTTACAACAACAGATGGCAAACTAATGTGATGGGCAAGAATCCACTAGTAATCCTAAGAAAAAGTTTTTATTTTCTAAGAAAGAGGAGACTGGCACCATGTTAAGTCATGTGACATCTCAAGGGTGGGAATTCAAGCAAAGAAACAGGGAAGCATCCCAGGCTGTCAGGCTGTAGGTCCCCTGCTGTGTGATAAGTAATGGCAGCTCAGAGAGTTAGAGATTAAAAGCTGCTTTTTAAAGAAAGTTGTTTAGAAAGTCTTTCAGGATATTCATATTCTTTTTAACATGGGCTCCACGGGAATTTCGGGTTGAAATCCTAGTTAGACAAGCTACTTCTTAACTACAGGTATTATTAAAAGGTGATTAAGTTTGTTTTTAGAAAGAAGAGAGTGAAGAGATTACCTGAATCAGGTGGGGATTTTTCACCCATGGTTCAGAACTTAGATAGGGAAAAATAAGTCACTACCTCCAAGTAGATAGTTGTGAAGAATGTCTGTAACACCAGGAAGAGTGAATGCAGACATATACTATAGAAATTATTAAGGTTAAAGAAAAAATCTGTGGCTCCAGGTAGAGAGCTTAACAGATGGATATATTTTGGGCTAAAGTCCTGAGTTTTAAGTTGCTTATTGGTATTAGAATTGATAGAAGGTGTTTAAGTTTGTTTTAAGGAGAGTACAGAGATTATATATTTAGGTTATTAAGGTTAAAGAAAAATCTGTGGCTCTGAGTAAAGAGCTTGACAGACTGAGATATTTTGGGCTAAAGTCCTGGTTTGATATGTTGCTTATTGATATTGGAATTGATAGAAGGTATTTGGTTTGTTTATGAATTACCCTGCTAAAGGCCATACAGCGTATTAATGCCAGCTAGCAAGGGTTTGTGGTTACTTTTGATATTTACCATAACAGGAAGCTCGAATTCTCTTAACGTGAGCTCCACAGGGATTTTTGGATTCATTTCCTGATATCATAGAGTACAAAAGCCTATCAGGTTAACTGTTTAGCTTGCTTCCTTTTTTAAAAAATTGTTTAATCTTCATAATGGGTGTGACTTTGAGTTTGATGGTTATATTATTACTCTGGGAGAGAGCTTTTCTGGTTACAGACTAAGAAACATAGTATTTTGGGAGAAAGATTTTGTCCTTGTGTTTTTAAAAAGTGTGATTAGGCTCTGGAAACCTCACAGAGTCATACTGATAAGATTTGACAGAGGTAGACCTCCTGAAAAGTTTATTCAGGAAAATCAAACAAAAAGATATTTCGATTCTAAACTTTTGTCTTGAGAGTTGTATTTTACAGAGTGTGCCTACTTGGATTCCTGGTCTCAAAGACTTTCAGCTGGGTCAAGTCAGGACACATCAGCTACAGAATTTGCTTCATTCTTCCTATCCCCTACCACCATTGAGGATATCTCAATGCCCATGTACAGCTTGAAGAAGTTATAAAGGAGTCTTCACCCCAATTCCCTGGACTTTGGGGGGCTGAAAGTGATTATTCTAAAGTTGTTTTTATGAGAAATTTAGAAATGGTTGTAATTTAACAGGGAGGAATTAGCTAGATTGAGTTAAACAGTTGTAATCTCATTTGTTAACTAAGCTAAAATCATATCTTTGCTTTGATATAGAATTTATTTGTTAAAAGAGTTTAAAAGTACAAGGTTTAGAGCCAGTCCTTCTATTGATGTCATTACAAACTTCTGAGTTGAATACACATGTGAGTTAAGGGTCAAATAGCAAACATATTGCTGACTTTGTGAGAGTATGTTCAAGATATTGTTAAGATATAAAGACAACAGTACAGATTGTCTTATATAGGTAGATGGTTTTCAAAAACGTCAGAAATCCACAAAATTTGAGATTTAAAGTTATTTATCTTTTGTTGAGACATATCTGATTCTAACAGTTCCCCTTTGGCGGATTTAACGAAGAATTTGAGCATCTCTACCTCCAGATGAGGCAATACTTTGTGGCTACGCAGCCACTAGACAAAACTGCAGACTGAGAATGTCCAGAAAAGGACAAATTATGCAAAATAGTTGACTGATAAACTCTGCCAAGACAGGGTGATCAGCCCTTCAAAATCTGCATTTCAAGAGTCTGTCAGTTGACTTTGGGCCAGAAGGCTGAAGACTTGCACTCACATTTTGCTAACAGGGGACTGTGCTAGTGGAGATTTTTCTCTACAACCTCTCAGTTCTGGAAGTCATGTTAGGCTTCCTTTGCGTATAGATATTTGGTCATTCTCATATTTCTGACAGGGTTGAAGACTGATTATAGTCTCATAGCCTATCAGGTTATTTAACTCTGAATATGTATATTTTATTGGAGAGTTATCAGATAGTATACAAGCTAGCCAAGATATCATATAGATTTTAAGCCTTTCTTAAGCTGGAATGGATAACCAAATGTTCTGTTTAACTGATATAGTGATGGACTGGGTGTTGAGTATATCATATGCTTTATAAATTGTAGAATGATAATTGTACTCAATATATAAGTGAAAAGGCTTTTTAACTGGACAAAAAGGGGGAATTGTTGTTTTGAAAGATCCTAGCTCGAGTCTCAGGATGGCACGCCCCAGGAAACACCGATCCCGGACGAGCCCCCAAATGAAAGATCCCCGAAGAGAGACCCTTACTCAAGTCTCGGGAAATCACGGACCCCAGACACAGACAGACCATTTTGGATGTAATAAGCAAAGGCGAGGTTTATTACAGAGATCTATTATGGGGATCTCCGGGTCGACACGTATCCTGCGCAGGAGACAGAGGTGTCAACCCTGAAGCTCAAAAGTTAGGGGTTTATATAGGGAAGGCTAGGGGTTTTGGCGCGGTTACACACAATTGGCTAATTTCTGGCGCAGCTATAAGTGATTGGCTCATTTAAACATGGCAGTGAGATTACAGCACAGCAGGAGAGTACAGGATTGACTGGAGCGTACAGGATTTTAGAAGCTAGGGGCATATCAGGGTTTGAAGGACATCTGGTTAAGGTGTGACTCTGAGTAAGCTGGGGGAGGTGCCTTTCTGCCAGATGGTTTGGGTCAGTCCTGATAACTCGGGCTGGTTCCTGCATTCCTTTTCTTTATCTTTATGGTCTGTTAGTCCTAGTGGCAGGGCAGGGCTGCCTGGACTTGCTTTTCACAATGTTTAGGCCTGAGTCTGTGAATTTTGAAACTTACTATTTTAACTTCACATTTTTAAACCTTAAATCTGTATAATTTTCCTTTCATTCCCCTCTTCTTCTACTAAGTAATTCTAATCTTAGAATTTTGATATCAAGTCTCGTATTTGGTCTCACCAGTTGTCCTAACTGACTGGTACTGTTGTCTCAGAACCATCAACCGCACAGCACCCACTCGATTTTTTTTTTTTTTGGTTTTTTTTTTTTCGGAGCTGGGGATCTAACCCAGGGGCTTGCGCTTCCTAGGCAAGCGCTCTACCACTGAGCTAAATCCCCAACCCCACCCACTCGATTTTTAACAAAAGCAATTAACCTGTTTGTCACGCAGGGGCCAAAAACTGAAACCAAGAAAATTATTAGTAATGGCCCAGTTATATAGCAGAGAGTAGGGTAGTCATCCAGGGAGATCGAGTGAACCAAGACTCAAACCAACCTTGTTGAGAGAGAGTCTCTATCTTTTTGTAGGAGTCAAACCTAATATTAACTAGTTTCTTTAACACACATGG